>NC_059199.1:10637743-10667743 GCF_020615455.1 Coregonus clupeaformis
AGTGTTCTCCCTTTAGTATTCTCCCTCTATTCTCTCTTTAGTATTCTCCCTTTAGTATTCTCCCTTTAGTTTTATCCCTTTAGTATTCTCCCTCTATTCTCCCTTTAGTATTCTCCCTCTTCTCCCTTTAGTATTCTCCCTTTAGTATTCTCCCTCTATTCTCCCTTTAGTATTCTCCCTTTAGTATTCTCCCTCTATTCTCTCTTTAGTATTCTCCCTCTATTCTCTCTTTAGTATTCTCCCTTTAGTATTCTCTCTTTAGTATTCTCCCTCTATTCTCTCTTTAGTATTCTCCCTTTAGTATTCTCCCTTTAGTATTCTTCCTTTAGTATTCTCCCTTCAGTATTCTCCCTCTATTCTCCCTCTATTCTCCCTCTATTCTCCCTTTAGTATTCTCCCGAGTGGTCTCTCAAGTGGCGCAGTGGTCTATGGCACTGCATCGCAGTGCTAGCTGTGCCACTAGAGATCCTAGTTAAAATCCAGGCTCTGTTGTAGCCGACTGGGAGACCCAAGGGGCGGCGCACAATTGGCCCAGTGTCGTCCAGGGGAGGGGAGGGAATGGCCGGCAGGGATGTAGCTCAGTTGGTAGAGCATGGCGTTTGCAACACCAGGGATGTGGGTTCGATTCCCACGGGGGACCAGTATGAAAATTAAAAAATGTATGCACTCACTAACTGTAAGTCGCTCTGGATAAGAGCGTCTGCTAACTAAAATGCATATATGCATGGGGTTTGGGTTGGCATGCTGCTCCATAACTTACATTCATTAGAGGATCTTAGATTTCCTTTGAGGTAGATTCAGTTTGGAATGAATGAATGTGGAGACAGGGATGTAGGGAATGTGGGATGTGGTGACTGGAATGTGGATGTGGTGACTGGAATGGGAATTTTGGGTCTTCACTACCTCTCTAGAGACCGTCTTCAGAAGGCTGATATCTGTGGGTGATTGTTATGGAACTTTGAACTATAATTATTTATTTATTTAGTTTTATTTAGTTTTTTGAGGAAGTTCACTTTTCAGATCGTCAGTTACAAGGCTGAGCATGTACGCTTGCAGACACACACACACACACACACACACACTCACACACACACACCCTGTCTGCCCACAGAATAATAAACCACACCAATCTCTCCTTACACACCTGCCAAAGAACATAGATCTTTCTCCAATAGAAGAGACAGTGAGAAGATATGGCTGAAGATGCAATAAATAGAATGGGAAGTAATACAACTAGAGAAATGGTTATAGACTGAGAAACTAATCAATAAACTGATGAAGAGACACAGAGAAATGAGTGATGAGTTTTCATTAAAGGTGCAATATGCAGAAATCGCTCCACCATTTCCTGGTTGCAAAAATTCTAGTAGTTTGCCTAATTTCAGTTTATGTGACAAAACAGTGTAGAGAATCATTGTGCCATCTAAACCGCTGTGAATTATCTTTTCAATAACCAAAAATATTGTATTTTTAGGTGTTTGAAGCTGGTCTACAAAACCAAAAGTAAATGACTCAAAAACTAAACATAAGAATGGGAAGCACATAAATAGCACATAGAACAGATCTACCGCTTTTTAGACTTGCTTTCAATGAGAATGACAGACCTATCACTCACTTTTCAATGTACATTTGGTTGGATAGCCCAAAAAGTTACATATTGCAGCTTTAACAGACATTCATTGATGTTTTAACCTTGTGTGGTACTGCCACCCATCACAATGCAGCCCTGCCATTCTAGAGACAGAGAAGGAGAAGAGAAAGACAGGAGGGACAGAGGGAGGAGAGGAGGGAATGAGGGAGGAGAGGTGGGGATGAGGGAGGAGAGGTGGGGATGAGGGAGGAGAAGTGGGGATGAGGGAGGAGAGGTGGGGATGAGGGAGGAGAGGTGGGGATGAGGGGAGGAGAGGTGGGGATGAGGGGGAGAGGTGGGGATGAGGGAGGAGAGGTGGGGATGAGGGAGAAGAGGTGGGGATGAGGGAGGAGAGGTGGGGATGAGGGGAGGAGAAGTGGGGATGAGGGAGGAGAGGTGGGGATGAGGGAGGAGAAGTGGGGATGAGGGAGGAGAGGAGGGGATGAGGGAGGAGAAGTGGGGGATGAGGGAGGAGAGGTGGGGATGAGGGAGGAGAGGTGGGGATGAGGGGGGAGAGGTGGGGATGAGGGAGGAGAGTTGGGGATGAGGGAGGAGAGGTGGGGATGAGGGAGGAGAGGTGGGGATGAGGGAGGAGAGGTGGGGATGATGGAGGAGAAGTGGGGATGAGGGAGGAGAGGTGGGGATGAGGGAGGAGAAGTGGGGATGAGGGAGGAGAGGAGGGGATGAGGGAGGAGAAGTGGGGATGAGGGAGGAGAGGTGGGGATGAGGGAGGAGAGGTGGGGATGAGGGAGGAGAGGTGGGGATGAGGGAGGAGAAGTGGGGATGAGGGAGGAGAGGTGGGGATGAGGGAGGAGAAGTGGGGATGAGGGAGGAGAGGTGGGGATGAGGGAGGAGAAGTGGGGATGAGGGAGGAGAGGTGGGGATGAGGGAGGAGAGGTGGGGATGAGGGAGGAGAGGTGGGGATGAGGGAGTAGAGGAGTGAGGAGAGGAGGGGATGAGGGAGGAGAGGGGGGATGAGGGAGGAGACGAGGGGATGAGGGTAGAGGAGGGGATGAGGGAGGAGAGGGGGGATGAGGGAGGAGAGGGGGGGATGAGGGAGGAGAGGAGGGGATGAGGGAGGAGAGGAGGGAGGAGAGAGGGGGGGGGGATGAGGGAGGAGAGGGGGATGAGGGAGGAGAGGGGGATGAGGGAGGAGAGGAGGGGATGAGGGAGTAGAGGAGGGGATGAGGGAGGAGAGGAGGGAGGAGAGAGGAGAGGGGGGATGAGGGAGGAGAGGGGGATGATGGAGGAGAGGAGGGGATGAGGGAGGAGAGGAGGGGATGAGGGAGGAGAGGAGGGAGGAGAGGAGGAGATGAGGGAGGAGAGGAGGGGATGAGGGAGGAGAGGGGGATGAGGGAGGAGACGAGGGGATGAGGGTAGAGGAGGGGATGAGGGAGGAGAGGGGGGATGAGGGAGGAGAGGGGGGATGAGGGAGGAGAGGGGGGATGAGGGAGGAGAGGAGGGATGAGGGAGGAGAGGAGGGGATGGGTAGGGGGTGAGGAGTTGGTAAGGCAGAAAATCTTCATTACTTCTTCGGAAGGGATCATGTCACTCTCTCAGGGGAGAATGGAGAAGATGACACACACATCACTCTACCAACACTCTCTTATAAACACACTCTTATAAACACACTCTTATAAACACTCTTAAAAAACACACACTTATAAACACTCTTAAAAAACACACACTTATAAACACACACTTATAAACACACACTTATAAACACACTTATAAACACACACTTACAAACACACACTTATAAACACACCTATAAACATACACCTATAAACACATTCTTTAAAAAAAACACACACTTTCACTCAAAACTACCTCAGCGTCTGTCTACCTTGTTCCTGATCCACTCCTATTGTTGCTAAAATGAAGTGTTGTTCTGAGTCTTTAGCGAGGAGCTACTTTTCCCCTGGTCATAAAAACGAAACGATAGCCAGATGGTAGAGGTCTATGTGGATGTTGCAGTACGTGTTCAACTCTGTGTGTGTGATACGCCCTGGATAAGAGAGCTAAGCCAATGGAAAGTTTCCTGGAACAGTGTAACGTGAATGTGAATAAGTTAGCCGTTAGCACGATGTTAGTGGGCATGCGAAATGGAACAGCTAGAAAGAAAACAAACAGGGGACACACAGTCCTAATCCTCTGGTTTGTTCCATCGTTCTCTCACACTGTGTCAGAAAGCGAGGGAAGGAAGGAGAGCTAGCAAGCGGTCAGGACAGCACGCACGCACAGCGGGGAAGGTGTTGGCCACACATTCCTACTCATATTCACCCTGACAGAAAACACCTAACACACGTGCGCACACACACACACTCACACACACAGTATCAGAGAGAACAGTCTATGACTAGGGTGGCTGGAGTCTTTGACAATTTCTAGGGCCTTCCTCTGACACTGCCTGGTATAGAGGTCCTGGATGGCAGGAAGCTTGGCCCCAGTGATGTACTGGGCCATACGCACTACCCTCTGTAGTGCCTTGCGGTCGGAGGCCGAGCAGTTGCCATACCAGGCAGTGATGCAACCAGTCAGTATGCTCTCGATTGTGCAGCTGTAGAACCTTTTGAGGATCTAAGGACCCATGCCAAGTTTTTCAGTCTCCTTAGGGGGAATAGGTTTTGTCGTGCCCTCTTCACGAATGTCTTGGTGTGCTTGGACCATGTTAGTTTGTTGGTGATGTGGACACCAAGGAACTTGAAGCTCTCAACCTGCTCCACTACAGCCCCGTCGATGAGAATGGGGACGTGTTCGGCCCTCCTTTTCCTGTAGTCCATGATCACCTCCTTTGTCTTGATCACGTTGCGGGAGAGGTTGTTGTCCTGGCACCACACGGCCAGGTCTCTGACCTCCTCCCTAAAGGCTGTCTCGTCGTTGTCGGTGATCAGGCCTACCACTGTTGTGTCATCGGCAAACTTAATGATGGTGTTGGAGTTGTGCCTGGCCATGCAGTCATGAGTGAACAGGGAGTACAGGAGGGGACTGAGCACGCACCCCTGAGGGGACCCCGTGTTGAGGATCAGCGTGGCGGATGTGTTGTTACCTACCCTTACCACCTCCCTTTTACATGGCTGTGTTATGGGAATCGCTGAAGGCTAGATGCTGAGAGAGAGAGAGAGAGAGAGAGAGAGAGAGAGAGAGAGAGAGAGAGAGAGAGAGAGAGAGAGAGAGAGAGAGAGAGAGAGAGAGAGAGAGAGAGAGAGAGAGAGAGAGAGAGAGAGAGAGAGAGAGAGAGAGAGAGAGAGAGAGAGAGAGAGAGAGAGAGAGAGAGAGAGAGAGAGAGATTCAATCACAGCCCACCAGCCTGCCAACTCCCTCTCAATAGACTTGGCATCGCCGGCACAATCAGTAACACTTTAGTGGTCATGGAGCACTCTTCATGAAGTCTTATTGCTCTCCAATTTATGAGCTCCCTCTTTTTATATACACAAACAATGAGCCTTTTGATAACACTGCTCCGATAATTACCGTAAAACAATTGCCATTATCATGTTAACGATCTCGTTAGGTTGCCCGTTTTCGGAACTTGGGGGAATCAGTTTGTTATTGGAGTATGTTTCGGGAGTTGAGCTGAGATGTTATTTCCTGTCAGATCATTGAAACTAGCCAGACATTTGTAGAGAGAGAGATATACAGTGTTAAGGTACAGTAGCACACATCTCTATTTTAGCAAGCAGCAGCAGGAGAACATACTCAACTGACTTGAATCTAACGTTTGGTAGACGAGGCAGGCAGGCATGCCGTCAAAGGGGTTTAAGAACTCTGCTAAACTATATTATGCTGTTTCTATAAAACCTCTTTCCATCTGAAGTATGTTAGAGCTTTCGGTGGGTGTAGGTTTCTGGGCGTGTGCAATGAAGGGAGACGGGCAAGAGCCGATTAGAATGAAGCGGAAACTGACAAGGAGTGAGGGGTTTCTAGGGAGAGGCAAGGACTGAGGGGCGATGGGCATTGGTGCGAAAGTGATGGTTGAATCCCCCTCAGCATCAGAGGGAGCTGGTCCATTTCCCAGCATGAACCACAGAGCTGGCAGCCTACCCACAAACCTCCTCACCAGTGGGAAGGGGCCGGCTCAGGACCTGCCAAGCAAGACCACTGACATGAACCGGCATGGATGGAGGGAGGGAGGGAGGGAGAGATGGAGTGAGTGAGGGAGGGAGAGAGGGAGGGAGGGACGGAGGGAGGGAGGGAGGGAGGGAGGGAGGGAGGGAGGGGGAGAGAGAGAGAGATAGGTTGAGAGAAAGAGAAAGACAGGAGAGATTCATCTGAGAGGAAAAAAGAGTGTGAGAGAGGAGAGTAGAGTGGACTGACTGTGTGTCTGTGGTTTGATAGTGCCACTCTGCAATCCCCCCCACAGGTCTGTGCTGTGTGGTCTGGGCAGAGAACACATAGAGCAGAGCCAGGCTGGAGGAGCCAGCTCTGACACAGACCAGAGACTATCCCTGAAGACCCAGCGTCAGGAACTAGCTAGCTGCCCCAGCAGTCACCATGGCGACCCATAACAATAACATAGCATAACTGTAGCTGTCCCTGGGGTCTGGGACAAGTCTCCTTGGTAACAGTGGAAACTGTTTATGATAGGAAATAAGAATAGCAGGAAGTTAGGGCTAGGTATAGGATTTTCACAGAGGCGTGAGAAGTACACTATATATACAAAAGTATGTGGACACCCGTTCAAATTAGTGGATTTGGCTATTTCAGCCACACTCGTTGCTGACAGGTGTATAAAATCGAGCACATTGGCATTAAAATGGCCTTACTGAAGAGCTCAGTGACTTTCAACATGTTACCGTCATAGGATACCACCTTTCCAACAAGTCAGTTCGTCAAATTTCTCTTAGCTGGTCCAAATGGTCCCTCCGTGGTGGTTCCCTGTTGAATAACGTCATAACAAAACGTGATTTAGTTTGGTTCTTAAGTAAGCAGGAGCTTCTTAGCAGCTTTTCCAGTGCCTCGCAAAATGAGTTTTAATGGTGTCTTAATTAAAGCAGCATTTGATCGGGCTTACACACATCCTCTTTCCTTCTCCTCTCTCACACTATCTCACTCTCATCTCCGAATATGAATTAATGCTGATGAGAAATCTGTGGGAGGCTTTGGGGTGAGCAAGGGAGCCTCGCAGACTTAAAGACTATTGGATGGTTGGAAGGAATTAGGATTGTTATTCGCAGTGGGTTGATGTGGTTCACATTTCAGAAATTATTGACACCCTTGGTAAAGATGAGCAATAATGACTGTATATATTAAATAATTCAAATACTGAGCTATATTGTATGCAAAAAAAAAAAGAGAAATTATATTAATTTATACTAATACAATTGCTCACATAAATATATTTAGTAAAATTAATACTTTTTTTCTCTCAAAAAGGTAGGGAACGTTACAGAGGGAAGATACTTGTGTGTGTGTGTGTGTGTTTGTGTGTGTGTGTGTGTGTGTGTGTGTGTGTGATCAAGCGTGTGTGTATGTATCTTGGGTTCAGGGCCAGGCTGAGCCGTAGGTGTGATAACTAAAAGATAGAGGTCAGTGAAGGGCAGCTCTTCACCCCCTCTACCACTACTGCTGCTGCTGTTGACTGCCCCTGGGTGAGTCCTGCTGACTGTTAGCTGCCTCTGGGTGAGTCCTGTTGACTGCCTCTGGGTGAGTCCTGCTGACTGTTGACTGCCCCTGGGTGAGTCCTGCTGACTGTTAGCTGCCTCTGGGTGAGTCCTGTTGACTGTTGACTACTTCTGGGTGAGTCCCGTTGACTGCCTCTTGGTGAGTCCTGCTGACTGCCTATGGGTGAGTCCTGTTGACTGTTGACCAACAGATGCATATCTGTATTCCCAGTCATGTGAAATCCATAGATTAGGGCCTAATGAATTTATTTCAGTTGACTGATTTCCTTATATGAACTGTAACTCTTTGAAATTGTTGCATGTTGCGTTTAAATGCTTGTTCAGTGTAGTTACAGTATGGAATTCACAACTAAATTCACTGCTTTGCTTTATCTTGGCCAGGTCGCAGTTGTAAATGAGAACTTGTTCTCAACTGGCTTACCTGGTTAAATAAAGGTGAAAAATTAAAAATTAAAATAAATGTTTGCCAGCTAGATAACTTAGAGCTATTAAGTTAACTGTCTAAAATATGCTAAATGCTCTGCAGTTGTGCATTTGGTTTGCTAATTTAGAAATTAGTTAGCAATCTAGCTAAGTGGTTAGCTCCTTCCAAAATCAATTTTCACTTGCCGGTAACAGCAGAAAATCCCTTCCTGGATCAAGAGCCTTGCTGTCTAATATTTGTTTAGTGCGTGCAGCAAACTGTGAGTAGAATTTGTTTGTTACTTGCATAACTTTATGAGCTGGGATGTCTGTCCTGCAAATACTTTAGGTCAGAGACTGTATAAAATGCTTTCAATGTGCTCATTAGCATTTATCTAGCATTCTCAATGGGATTTTATATGTACCTTCGGATTACAGAGGCTAAATTTGGTTTTAAAATAGCACCCCTTGTGTTCAGTGCGGGTATTACCGAAAAAATCCCGGTATGGCACAAGGTTGGTATGACGGTATGATAATCTGGATACTGCCCAAGCAAAGCAGCCATGTAGCCATGTAGCCATATAACCATGTAACCATGTAGCTATGTAACCATGTAACCATGTAGCCATATAACCATGTAGCCATATAACCATGTAACCATGTAACCATGTAGCTATGTAACCATGTAACCATATAGCCATGTAACCATGTAGCCATATCACCATGTAACCATGTAACCATGTAACCATGTAACCATGTAGCTATGTAACCATGTAACCATGTAACCATTAAGCCATATAACCATGTAACCATGTAACCATGTAACCATGTAGCTATGTAACCATGTAACCATGTAGCTATGTACCCATGTAACCATGTAGCCATGTAACCATGTAACCATGTAACCATGTAACCATGTAGCCATGCAGCCATGTAGACGTTTAATCAATTCATCAAATGTATTTATATAAAGCCCTTTTTACATCAGCAGATGTCACAAAGTGCTTATACAGAAACCTAGCCTAAAAACCCCAAACTGCAAGCTATGCAGATATAGAAGCACAGTGGCTTGGAAAAACTCCCTAGAAAGGCAGGAACCTAGGATGAAACCTCGAGCGGAACCAGGCTCTGAGGGGTGGCCAGTCCTCTTCTGGCTGTGCCGGGTGGAGATTATAAGAGTACATGGCCATTGAGGCCAGATCGTTCTTCAAGATGTTCAAACGTTCATAGATGACCAGCAGGGTCAAATAATAATCACAGTGGAATGGGGATGGGGACATCCAGGAGTCGTCAGGCCAGGTAGTCCTGAGGCATTGTCCTAGGGCTCAGGTCTTCCGGGAGGGGACAAAGAGAGAGCGAGAGAAAGAGAGATGGGAGAATTAGAAGGAGCATACTTAAGATCACACAGGACACCAGATAAGACAGGAGAAGTGTCACGCCCTGACTTATGGGACTCTGTATGTTGAGTCAGGGTGTGGTGTTCTATGGTGTGTATTCTATGTTTCAGTCTAGGTGTTGTATGTCTGTGTTTGGCCGGGTGTGATTCCCAATCAGAGACAGCTGTCGCTCGTTGTCTCTGATTGGGGATTATACTTAGGCAGCCTGTTGGCATGCGTTAGTGGTGGGATCTTGTTCTGTTGGCATGCGTTAGTGGTGGGATCTTGTTCTGTTGGCATGCGTTAGTGGTGGGATCTTGTTCTGTTGGCATGCGTTAGTGGTGGGATCTTGTTCTGTTGGCATGCGTTAGTGGTGGGATCTTGTTCTGTTGGCATGCGTTAGTGGTGGGATCTTGTTCTGTTGGCATGCGTTAGTGGTGGGATCTTGTTCTGTTGGCATGCGTTAGTGGTGGGATCTTGTTCTGTTGGCATGCGTTAGTGGTGGGATCTTGTTCTGTTGGCATGCGTTAGTGGTGGGATCTTGTTCTGTTGGCATGCGTTAGTGGTGGGATCTTGTTCTGTTGGCATGCGTTAGTGGTGGGATCTTGTTCTGTTGGCATGCGTTAGTGGTGGGATCTTGTTCTGTTGGCATGCGTTAGTGGTGGGATCTTGTTCTGTTGGCATGCGTTAGTGGTGGGATCTTGTTCTGTTGGCATGCGTTAGTGGTGGGATCTTGTTCTGTTGGCATGCGTTAGTGGTGGGATCTTGTTCTGTTGGCATGCGTTAGTGGTGGGATCTTGTTCTGTTGGCATGCGTTAGTGGTGGGATCTTGTTCTGTTGGCATGCGTTAGTGGTGGGATCTTGTTCTGTTGGCATGCGTTAGTGGTGGGATCTTGTTCTGTTGGCATGCGTTAGTGGTGGGATCTTGTTCTGTTGGCATGCGTTAGTGGTGGGATCTTGTTCTGTTGGCATGCGTTAGTGGTGGGATCTTGTTCTGTTGGCATGCGTTAGTGGTGGGATCTTGTTCTGTTGGCATGCGTTAGTGGTGGGATCTTGTTCTGTTGGCATGCGTTAGTGGTGGGATCTTGTTCTGTTGGCACGCGTTAGTGGTGGGATCTTGTTCTGTTGGCACGCGTTAGTGGTGGGATCTTGTTCTGTTGGCATGCGTTAGTGGTGGGATCTTGTTCTGTTGGCATGCGTTAGTGGTGGGATCTTGTTCCGTTGGCACGCGTTAGTGGTGGGATCTTGTTCTGTTGGCACGCGTTAGTGGTGGGATCTTGTTCTGTTGGCACGCGTTAGTGGTGGGATCTTGTTCTGTTGGCATGCGTTAGTGGTGGGATCTTGTTCCGTTGGCATGCGTTAGTGGTGGGATCTTGTTCTGTTGGCATGCGTTAGTGGTGGGATCTTGTTCTGTTGGCACGCGTTAGTGGTGGGATCTTGTTCTGTTGGCACGCGTTAGTGGTGGGATCTTGTTCTGTTGGCACGCGTTAGTGGTGGGATCTTGTTCTGTTGGCATGCGTTAGTGGTGGGATCTTGTTCTGTTGGCACGCGTTAGTGGTGGGATCTTGTTCTGTTGGCATGCGTTAGTGGTGGGATCTTGTTCTGTTGGCATGCGTTAGTGGTGGGATCTTGTTCTGTTGGCATGCGTTAGTGGTGGGATCTTGTTCTGTTGGCATGCGTTAGTGGTGGGATCTTGTTCTGTTGGCACGCGTTAGTGGTGGGATCTTGTTCTGTTGGCATGCGTTAGTGGTGGGATCTTGTTCTGTTGGCATGCGTTAGTGGTGGGATCTTGTTCTGTTGGCATGCGTTAGTGGTGGGATCTTGTTCTGTTGGCATGCGTTAGTGGTGGGATCTTGTTCTGTTGGCATGCGTTAGTGGTGGGATCTTGTTCTGTTGGCATGCGTTAGTGGTGGGATCTTGTTCCGTGTTGAGGCTTGTTTTGTGTTTAGCCGTAGGACTTCACGTTTCGTTGGTTTGTTGTTTTGTCGTGTGTTTTTCATTTGAATAAACATGTACGCATTTCACGCTGCGCCTTGGTCTGACCCGTCCTTAAACGAATGTGACAGAAATACACCAGATAGGACAGACTGACCCTAGACCCCAGGCACATAGACTATTGCAGCATAGGCTGCATAGATTTCATGACTAGAACCTCAAAAGACGAAAACGCAGTCATTTTCTTTCTCGTTAATTGACTTTTGCTGTCATAAATATTAGCAACACCTCCACCTTTGCGGGATACGTGGGGGATACGGTCACTAATGTAACCAGGACGAGAGGCCTCATTTAAGGCAGTAAATTCATCAGGCTTGAGCCATGTTCCAGTCAGGCCAATCACATCATGTTTATGATCAGTGATTAGTTAATTGACTATGACTGCCTTGGAAGTGAGGGATCTAACATTAAGTAGTCCTATTTTGAGATGTGAGGTATTATCATAATCTGTTTCTATAATGACAGGAATGGAGGAGGTCTTTATTCCAGTGAGATTGCTAAAGCAAACACCACCATGTTTAGTTTTGACAGAACTAGATCGAGGCACAGAGACGGTCTCAATGCGGAAAACTGAGCTGACTACACTGACTGTGCTAGGGGCAGACTCCACTAAGCTGGCAGGCTGGCTAACAGCCTGCTGCCTGGCCTGCACCCTATCTCATTGTGGAGCTAGAGCCCTGGCTATGTTGGTAGATAAGATGAGAGCACCCCTCCAGCTAGGATGGAGTCCGTCACTCCTCAGCAGGCCAGGCTTGGTCCTGTAACACCCCTCCTGCTAGGATGGAGTCCGTCACTCCTCAGCAGGCCAGGCTTGGTCCTGTTTGTGAGTGAGTCCCAGAAAGAGGGAAAGTTATCTACATATTCTATTTTTTGTGAGGGACAGAAAACAGTTTTCAACCAGAGATTGAGTTTTGCGAGCTCATCACTCCCCCTAACTGGGAGGGGACCAGAGACAATTACTTGATGCCAACACATCTTTCTATCTAAATTACACGGTGAAGCTATGTTTCGCTTGGTGACCTCTGACCGTTTCATCCTAATATCGTTGGTGCCGACGTGGATAACAATGTCCCTATACCATCTACACTCGCCAGTTTTAGCCTCAGCCAGTACCATCTTCAGATTAGCCTTTACGTCGGTAGCGCTGCCCCCTGGTAAACAATGTATGATCGCTGGATTTGTGTTTGTATTTTATTAGGGATCCCCATTAGTTCCTGCCAAGGCAGCAGCTACTCTTCCTGGGGTCCAAATACATTAAGACACTTATATTACACATGAAACAAAATATAAAACAGTACATCATAACACTGTCACACCACCACATATCCACAACACAAAATGTATAATACCACCATACAACTATATTACAATGTACGTGTGTGTAGAGTGCTAGCATTTGTGTGCGTATGCGTGTCTGTACCTGTGTGTGTCTCTTCACAGTCCCCACTGTTCCATAAGGTATATTTGTATCTGTTTTTTAAATCTGATTATACTGCTTGCATCAGTTACCTGATGTGGAATAGAGTTCCATGTAGTCATGGCTCTATGTAGTACTGTGCAACTCCCATAGTCTGTTCTGGACTTGGGGACTGTGAAGAGACCTCTGGTGGCATGTCTTGTGGGGTATGCATGGGTATCCGAGCTGTTTGCTAGTAGTTTAAACAGACAGCTCGGTGCATTCAACATGTCAATACCTCTCATAAATACAAGTAGTGATGAAGTCAATCTCTCCTTCCGAGATTGGCATATTATTGATGTTAGCTCTCTGTGTACATCAAAGGGCCAGCCGTGCTGCCCTGTTATGAGCCAATTGCAATTTTTGCCATTTTTGTCCCTCTTTGTGGCACCTGACAACACGACTGAACAGTAGTCCAGCTACGACAAAACTAGGGCCTGTAGGACCTGCCTTGTTGACAGTGTTGTTAAGAAGGCAGAGCAGTGCTTTATTATGGACAGACTTCTCCCCATCTTAGCTACTGTTGTATCAACATGTTTTGACCATGAGAGTTTACAATCCAGGGTTACTCCAAGCAGTTTACTGACCTCAACTTTCTCAATTTCCACATTATTCATTACAAGATTTAGTTGAGGTTTAGGGTTTAGTGAATGATTTGTCCCAAGTTTAAGTTTTTGAAATATTTAGGACCAACTTATTCCTTGCCACCCATTCTGAAACTAACTGTAGCTCTTTGTTAAGTCTTGCAGTCATTTCAGGTACTGCAGTAGCTGACGTGTATAGTGTTGAGTCATCCTGATTCTACCTGGATTATGTTGAAGAGGCTTCCGTTAAAGAACACCCTCTGTGTTCTGTTAGACAGGTAACTCTTTATCCACGCAGGGGTGTAAATCCATAACACATACGTTTTTTTCCAGCAGCAGACTATGATCGATAATGTCAAAAGCTGCACTGAAGTCTAACAAAACAGCCCCCACAATCTTTGCATCATCAATTTCTCTCAGCCAATCAGTCATTTGTCTAAGTGCTGTGCTTGTTGAATGTCCTTCCCTATAAGCGTGCTGAAAGTCTGTTGTCAATTTGTTTACAGTAAAATAGCATTGTATCTGGTCAAACACAATCTTTTCCAAAAATGTACTAAGGGTTGGTAACAGGCTGATTGGTCGGCTATTTGAGCCAGTAAAGGGGGCTTTACTATTCTTGGGTAGCGGAATTACTTTTGCTTCCCTCCAGGCCTGAGGGCACACGCTTTCTAGTAGGTTTAGATTGAAGATATGGCAAATAGGAGTGGCAATATCATCCACTATTATTCTCATAAATGTTCAATCCAAGTTGTCAGGCCCCGGTGGCTTGTCATTGTTGATAGACAACAATATATTTTTTTACTTCTCACTTTACGGAATTCAAAATTAAAATGCTTGTCTTTGATAATTTGATCAGTTATACTTGGATGTGTAGTGTCAGCGTTTTAAGTCTAATATTACGGGTAATGGAGTCACCAATGACTAGGGTTTTCAATTTGTCCGAGCTTATGGTGGGAGGCTTCGGCGGCTCAGACCCCGTAACGGGTGGAGGAGAGACCTGAGAAGTCTCTGACTCGTTGCTTAGTGGGAAAAACCGGTTGAAAGTTTCTATCGACTGAATGAGCGACAACGGTTGAGCATGCCGACAGTATTTCTTTACAGAAGCCGTGAGAGAATTGTCCGGCTGCGGGGACTGTGCAGGGGGATTTACACTACTACCTGTATTTACTGGTGGCACAGACGCTGTTTCATCCTTTCCTACACTTAAATTGCCCTTGACTAACGATTGCGTCTGAAGCCGGGCTTGCAACTCGGCTATCCTCACAATAAGGCGATAGTTCTCCTGTATATTATGAGTACAGCGACGGCAATGAGAAGGCATAATGCTACTTAGCTTTTTCGGTTGGAGGAGTCTTGCAGATCCATGCCAGATAAAGCGTCCGGGGTGAAAAAGTTTAATGAAAAAGGACAAAGCTAAGACGTTAGTAAACTTGTTAAATATAGAGTTTGATTAAACGGTTATTAAAAATTAAAAAGTGAGAAAGTTTGGCAGGTAGCCAAGTAGCCATGTAGCCATCAATATTTCATGGGATATCTTCACAAATAACATCTTATTTCAAGCCATCAATGACCTTAATTCTGTATTTATAACTACATGGTACCTGTAGACATACCATACATAATTGTATGTTTTAGTATGTAGACTGTTTATACTCTGTTTAGTCCTGGCTTCAACTCTCTAATGCCTGTTTTCCCCTGGCTTCAAACTCTCTTAATATGTTATATAGGGTTGGAAAGACGAAGGAATGCTGCAGAGAAATGTTACCACAACTGCTTTACCTCCATGCAGCCTTACGTGAAGTGTCTCTAATGGAGGATGGAATCTAGGCTTTCCTTTTTAAACATAACGTGGAACAGTATAACAAAAACACGAATCAATAATATGCTGTTCTGAGGATAAAACAATTTTATGGCAGATCTGTATAGAAACAAGAAACAAAAACCCCAGATTAGGATTAAAAACATTCTCCGCTCGGTAGATTGGATCTTAAATGCTATGTGATTGTGCCCTTTCATTTGATTATCTCATTGAAATAAGAACCCTTTGATGAAATTAATGAGGTTGGGGACACCCTCAACAATCAGGTAGCGATTACATAATGCTCATAATGCTCATTTTGGGGGCCATTTTTAACCCCCCCCAAAACAATCTGGGAGGATTTAGCTAATCCTTTTAGCCCTGTGTGTGTGTGAGTGTGATTGTGTGTGTGTGTGTGTGTGTGTGTGTGTGTGTGTGTGTGTGCTTGCCTGCATGCGTGGGTGGGTGTTTTTACCCATGCCTCCAAAGATGGAAGTATACTCAGACATCACGTTGTTGTTGAAGAGACCCCTGCCTCACGGAGCCCAGGTCGGCCGCTGACGATTTAATTGTGAAATTGATACCTGCCGCCTTGGTCTGGCTGTCAGGGAGACCGTTTCCCATCAGCCCTGATGTGTGATTTGTCCCCCAGACTGTATGTGAGGCGGCCTGGCTCCCGTTCAAGACCCTCTCTCTCTCTCTCTCTCTCTCTCTCTCTCGGTTTCTCATTCTCGGCTAATCCATTTCGCGGCACTGTCTGAGACATGCACTTTTCAATATGGCTGCTGTCCCATGGCTCATTCCCACTTTGAGATTCTATAATTCTTCTCCTCTAATGGAACTTTCGAAAGCAGAGAATGAGTATATGAGAGCAAGAGAGAGAGAGAGAGAGAGAGAGTGACCTATGTATTTGCCTGCCATAGCCTGAGGGACACTGAATAATAACATCTGCATAGTAAATAGTAACGTACTTATTATTGTTGTTATTGCTATTATTGTTATTATCATTATTATTGTTGTTTATCATTCCAAATAGTAGTGGTATGGGTGGTAATGGTAATGATGGCAGTTCAATGATGGTGGTGGTAGTAGTGGTAGTAATGATGATGGTAGTTGTAGTACTGATATAATGGTGAAGATGACCGTTATTTAGTTATAAGTTAGTTATAGTTTCATTTTCCATATTTAGATTTGTATATTTATTATATTTATACTATTGACTGTTACCATTTTATTGTTGTTATTTATTTATTATTATTTACTACCATTTTTATTATTATTTGTTATTATTTATTATTTTATTACAATGTATATTGTATACATTGTTGCTTTGGCAATATTGACGCAATGTTTTTCATGCCAATAAAGCAGCTTGAATTTTTTTTTTTTTTTGAATTGACAGGGAGGGGGGAAGATAGATTTTTTTCACACAGTGTTAATGCTGACAGTCGACTTCAAAGGTCCCTACGTGACGTCGGGCACATTGAGGGGTAGACTCGGGATTGGCCAGATTTTCGGCTGCCCTCTCTTCGAATGACACACCGGAGCCCCCTGTCACAACCCCTGCCGTCGCCATGACAGCAGCTCACCAGCCCCCGAAAAATCGCTTCCCAAAACTTCCCTCAGGAAGCGCCACACTCGAAACGAATGACAGCGCGTCATCGCAAACAGGTCCTGCTGTTATCCTCTCTATTTGAGGTCGTTTTGCCACCTGATGTAGCCTAGACTATGGCGCTAACAGCCCCTCTTCTTAAGCTGCCGCTGTTGTTGTCTTCTATAAACATTAGCAGTCACATTAAACTCACCACTTGCTGCTCTCGGCTGGGGAAAAGTTGCTGACGCGGTTGGATCTCTCTCTTTCTCTTTCTCTCTCTCTCTCTCTCTCTCTCTCTCTCTCTCTCTCTCTCTGTCTCTCTCTGTCTCTCTCTCTCTCTGTCTCTCTCACACACTCTCCCCCTCACTTTCTCTCCCCCCCCCCCTCTCTCTCTCTTGCTCTCTCTCTCTCTCCCACTCTCGCTCATGGTAACTCTCGCAACTCATGGCCTAGACACACAGAACTGATTTAAGGCACACAAATGCCAATTAAATGTAATGCAGTTAAGCATAAATAAAGTGTCTCTCTCTCTCTCTCTCTCCGTCTCTCTCCCTCCCTCTCTCTCTCTCTGTCTCCGTCTCTCTCTCTCTCCCTCCCTCTCTCTCTCTCGCTCTTTCTCTCTGTCTCTCTCTCTCTCTCTCTCTCTCTCTCTCTCTCTCTCTCTCTCTCCGTCTCTCTCTCTCTCTCTCCCTCCCTCTCTCTCTCTCTCTCTCTCTCTCTCTCTCTCTCTCTCTCTCTCCCGTCTCTCTCTCTCTCTCTCTCTCTCCCCCTCCCTCTCTCTCTCTCTCTCTCTCTCCTCGCTTTCTCTCTGTCTCTCTCTGTCTCTGTCTCTCTCTCTCTCTCTCTCTCTCTCTCTCTCTGTCTCTCTCTCTCTCTCTCTCTCTCTCTCTCTCTCTCTCTCTCTCTCTCTCTCTCTCTCCGTCTCTCTCTCTCCCCTCCTCTCTCTCTCTCTCTCTCTCTCTCTCGCTCTTTCTCTCTGTCTCTCTCTGTCTCTCTCTCTCTCTGTCTCTCTCACTCTCTCCCCCTCACTTTCTCTCCCACTCCCCCCCTCTCTCTTGCTCTCTGTCTCTCTCCCACTCTCGCTCATGGTAACTCTCGCAACTTATGGCCTAGACACACAGAACTGATTTAAGGCACACAAATGCCAATTAAATGTAATGCAGTTAAGCATAAATAAAGTGTCTGGTCTGGGGCTAGTGGGGGTTGGCAGATTGGCCGACAGGGAGCTGGCGTGGGCCCAGTCAGTTCCCATGATAAAGGGAGGTGTAGAATAGCTCAATTAATTAAGGAGGCATCACGTGGCGACGGGCACTGCCAGTGTCCTGGAGTCAACCAATCTGCGAGTGCTGCGCACAGTGTAATACGTAACACAGAGGACCAGGAGGTTTGGGAAGTATAGGCCTGTACAACTACATCAGCTTTCTCACTCAGGGTGGGCTGGATATGAAGAATGTCCGTATGTGCGGGTGATGATTGAAATGATGATGAAGCACACGCTGATGTGTTATTCCCAAGGGCGTTCGTGAGGAAAGGACCTTTGACTTGATCAGGTACCGTGTCAGTTACTTAATGCATCGTAATCTGAGAATTAGAGTCTTCAAGCGGTTGAAAATCACAGCCCTTGTCATCACACACACAGTCAATAGTCAGGTCATGTAGTGTGTGACTGTAAGTCACTGGTTCTGTGTGTGTGTGTGTGTGTGTGTGTGTGTGTGTGTGTGTGTGTGTGTGTGTGTGTGTTGTGTGACTGTAAGGACAGACCTCTCTCTGCCCCCCAGCTGTGGTTTATTAAGCCGAAACGTCTGTGTATGCTATAAAAGCATAAATAAATCAAAAAATGAAGTAAGCTTTATGCTTTTGAGAGCGGACCCATTACACCTTTTGTTTGTCTGAATGTGCAGGTTTTACACACCAGCCAAGCTTCAGGGAGAGTGCGATTGTTTATTAAACCTTCACCACATTCTTTCAGAAAATAAATATCTGCCTATTAATATTCACCAGTTTGTTTTGGTCTTGGTCAGAGAAGTGCAGTTCTCCTGTTGACTGTTAGAGCAACCTGAGCTATCCTTGGGGGAGGGAAGGAAGGAGTGAGAGAGAGGGAGGGAAAGAGTGAGTGGGGGAGGGAGAATGGGAGAGGGGTGAGAGAGACAGAGAGAGAGAGAGAGAGAGAGAGAGAGAGAGAGAGGGGGGGCTGGGAAGACATGATGGAGACAGGGGTAGAGAAAGCATGACAAAATCAAGAATAAATAGTGTAATCTTGCCTGGAGAGAGGTAGTCAGAGAAGAAGAAAGATGCTAGCCAAAGACGAAGAAGAAGAAGAAGAAGAAGCGATAAAGCGAGAAGGAGACTCGCTCAATCTACAGAAACAGAAACAGACAGGCCCTGTCCCCTCCGCGCTCGGTCCTGTCCCATCAATTTTATAGCTGTTTAGCGATGGTGACAGTAGCAGGAGAGAGGTAGTCAGATTCACCTTTTAGATGTTTTTAGCGATGGTGACATTAGCAGGAGAGAGGTAGTCAGAGTCACCTTATAGATGTTTAGCGATGGTGACAGTAGCAGGAGAGAGGTAGTCAGTCACCTTATAGATGTTTAGCGATGGTGACAGTAGCAGGAGAGAGGTAGTCAGTCACCTTATAGCTGTTTAGCGATGGTGACAGTAGCAGGAGAGAGGTAGTCAGAGTCACCTTATAGCTGTTTAGCGATGGTGACAGTAGCAGGAGAGAGGTAGTCAGTCACCTTATAGCTGTTTAGCGATGGTGACAGTAGCAGGAGAGAGGTAGTCAGAGTCACCTTATAGCTGTTTAGCGATGGTGAAGGTAGCAGGAGAGAGTTTGTCAGAGTCATCTTATAGCTGTTTAGTGATGGTGACAGTAGCAGGAGAGAGTTTGTCAGAGTCATCTTATAGCTGTTTAGCGATGGTGACAGTAGCAGGAGAGAGGTAGTCAGAGTCATCTTATAGCTGTTTAGCGATGGTGACATTAGAAGGAGAGAGGTAGTCAGAGTCACCTTATAGCTGTTTAGCGATGGTGAAGGTAGCAGGAGAGAGTTTGTCAGAGTCATCTTATAGCTGTTTAGCGATGGTGACATTAGAAGGAGAGAGGTAGTCAGAGTCACCTTATAGCTGTTTAGCGATGGTGACATTAGCAGGAGAGAGGTAGTCAGAGTCATCTTATAGCTGTTTAGCGATGGTGACAGTAGCAGGAGAGAGGTAGTCAGAGTCATCTTATAGCTGTTTAACGATGGTGACAGTAGCTGCTGTACGAGACCTGAGTCTGGGTCTGTTCCCCTCGCTGTGACCAGTGATGCTCAGGTCACGCAGTGCAGTCCTGAACATCCAGTCCAATGGCTTAATTTCATAAGGAGGACAGCAATCACTTTTGCGAGGCGTATGGTTGAAGCGACAGGAGAAGAGAAGACCACTGCGTCAAAACGTTGAAATCGTCAAAACCATTAGATCTTTTTTTTTTTTATCCAAAGTTGTGCTATACATTCATTGGCTATGCCATAACTAACTTGTAAATGATAAATATTGATACATTACTAGCCTAAACACTTAATCTGCAAAGATGACAAGTTAATTAGTGGGTGATGGTGATTTCAGAAACAAATTGGGGGGACAAGAAGCATATGCTACATTACACCCCCCCCCCCACACACACACACACACACACACACACACACACACACACACACACACACACACACACACACACACACACACACACACGCACACACACACACACACACACACACACACACACACACACACACACACACACACACACACACACACACACACACACATACACACACACACACACACACAGATCCAGCTCAGAGAGGCCCAGTTTATGAGCTCCATCAGCAGCAGATTTGAATTTAGAATGGAAAATGAATGTGTTTATGCAACAAATGTTAGTGCATGGAATCGTATCGCATCGAACTGCATCGCATCGAGTCGTTCTCTAATCAAACCGAATCGCAACTAAAACGTATCGTTCCTGTATCGTATCGGAGACCATGTATCTAGATACGTATCGAATCATCTTAAAATGGAAAGATGCACATCCCTACTTACCTAGTATCCTTTTAGACTACTGTTCTTTACAACTAGACCGTACTGAATACAATGGGCAGTGCATCGATTGGAATCCTATAGAATGATGAATTGATCCATTTCTCTAGATTCAATTTTTCCAAGTCCATTAGATTTTAAACGATGTAGAGAGTAGTTCACAAATACTGAACAGACCGTACTATAGTACATTAGAGGAAGCGAGAGTAGACCAAGGCAATGATGCATGGTGGTCCTGGAAAGGAGATTTAGAAAGGAATTGACGGAGAACTGGCCCAGAGAAAGCTCTGTTAAGGGAATCTACTGTAAGATAAATTGGAAGTGGGGTTAAGTTAATATTCCCCCCAGGTCTCTAACTTGGCTTTGTGTGACTGGTGAAGCTATTATACAAGATTTAGGGTGACTTTGTAGGGTGTGTGTGTGTGTTAGGGTGACTTTGTAGGGTGTGTGTGTGTGTGTTTGGGGGATTGTATCTGTGTGTGCCTGCTTAACTGTGTGCGTACGTGCCTACCTGTGTATGTGTTTGTAAGTGTGCATACCCACGAGTGTGTGTGTGTGTGTGTGAATAGGTGTTGTTTTATACACTTGTGTATTTCTCTGTTTAACTCCTGCTAGCCACACTCTTGTATAAGACACCAACAGGGCTATGTACAGAACAGTATTACAATGCTATCAACGGATTATAGAATATTCATTTTCCTGGCTTATCTTTTGAATTTGAACAGCATCTCTCTGCAACGCGGCGGTGGTGAATCATCACACGTATATTCAAAGGCTTCCTGCGGTGCCAACCGAGACGGATAGCTTAAAATCTCCTCAGGCTAAAGGCAGCATGGCCAGGTTTACTGTGTGCCTCCAACCTGCTTTAATACAGTACAGAGAGGATTTCACTTTGCATAGGAGTTGAAGAAATTAAGTACAGATAACTTGATGTTCTAAGTCTTTATGTTCTACGTGTTTATGTTCTACGTCTTTATGTTCTACGTCTTTATGTTCTACGTCTTTATGTTCTACGTCTTTATGTTCTACGTCTTTATGTTCTTCGTGTTTATGTTCTACGTGTTTATGTTCTACGTCTTTATGTTCTACGTCTTTATGTTCTACGTCTTTATGTTCTACGTCTTTATGTTCTACGTCTTTATGTTCTACGTGTTTTTGTTCTACGTCTTTATGTTCTACGTGTTTATGTTCTACGTGTTTATGCTCTACGTCTTTATGTTCTACGTGTTTATGTTCTACGTCTTTGTTCTACGTCTTTATGTTCTACGTGTTTATGTTCTACATCTTTATGTTCTACGTGTTTATGTTCTACGTGTTTATGTTATACATGTTTATGTTCTACGTCTTTATGTTCTACGTGTTTATGTTCTACGTGTTTATGTTCTACGTGTTTATGTTCTAATTGTTTATGTTCTACGTCTTTATGTTCTACGTGTTTATGTTCTACGTCTTTATGTTCTACATGTTTATGTTCTACGTCTTTATGTTCTACGTCTTTATGTTCTACGTCTTTATGTTCTACGTGTTTATGTTCTATGTCTTTATGTTCTACGTGTTTATGTTCTACGTGTTTATGTTCTACGTGTTTATGTTCTATGTCTTTATGTTCTACGTCTTTATGTTCTACGTCTTTATGTTCTACGTCTTTATGCTCTATGTCTTTATGTTCTACGTCTTTATGTTCTACGTCTTTATGTTCTACGTCTTTATGTTCTACGTCTTTATGTTCTACGTGTTTATGCTCTACGTCTTTATGTTCTACGTCTTTATGTTCTACGTCTTTATGCTCTACGTCTTTATGTTCTACGTGTTTATGTTCTACGTGTTTATGTTCTACGTCTTTATGTTCTACGTGTTTATGCTCTACGTCTTTATGTTCTACGTGTTTATGTTCTACGTGTTTATGTTCTACGTGTTTATGTTCTACGTCTTTATGCTCTACGTCTTTATGTTCTACGTCTTTATGCTCTACGTCTTTGTGTTCTACGTGTTTATGTTCTACGTCTTTATGTTCTACGTGTTTATGTTCTACGTCTTTATGCTCTACGTCTTTATGTTCTACGTGTTTATGTTCTACGTGTTTATGTTCTACGTCTTTATGTTCTACGTCTTTATGCTCTACGTCTTTATGTTCTACGTGTTTATGTTCTACGTGTTTATGTTCTACGTCTTTATGTTCTACGTGTTTATGCTCTACGTCTTTATGTTCTACGTGTTTATGTTCTACGTGTTTATGTTCTACGTGTTTATGTTCTACGTCTTTATGCTCTACGTCTTTATGTTCTACGTCTTTATGCTCTACGTCTTTGTGTTCTACGTGTTTATGTTCTACGTCTTTATGTTCTACGTGTTTATGTTCTACGTCTTTATGCTCTACGTCTTTATGTTCTACGTGTTTATGTTCTACGTCTTTATGTTCTACGTCTTTATGTTCTACGTCTTTATGCTCTACGTCTTTATGTTCTATGTGTTTATGTTCTACGTCTTTATGTTCTACGTGTTTATGTTCTACGTCTTTATGCTCTACGTCTTTATGTTCTACGTCTTTATGTTCTACGTCTTTATGTTCTACGTGTTTATGCTCTACGTCTTTATGTTCTACATGTTTATGCTCTACGTCTTTATGTTCTACATGTTTATGCTCTACGTCTTTATGTTCTACGTCTTTATGTTCTACGTCTTTATGTTCTACGTGTTTATGTTTAAAGTATAGGTTTACATGGAGAAGTTTTTATACAGTTTGAAAAGTGATGGAGAGAGGAACATAGTGATTAGGAATGGTGGGACGGCCTTTTTTAGGCTAGGTCTATTGAAACATTTGAGTGGCAGTTAGAGGAGCCATTAAAGTGTGTGTACAAGTTGATTGACTAAAAAGGAAGTGCCAATGGAAAACCATTCCAATGGAAAAGTGCGGCAGACCTCTTTGCCAAATTGAATGGCTACTTAACTGACATCATAGGCAAGCCTAAAGTTTGAAGCGTCTCAGTCAAGTCAGCCATTTTGCTTGAATATCACAACAAGATGAGTCTGATTGAAGTGTCCTTCATCACTGAACCTACTTTGTTTCCTCTCTTTTACTGAGATGAGAAAACACAAAATCATGAAGTTATTGATGTGAAAGTGCCCCTGTACATCGCTAGGGACAATGTGCTTCAATTATGTTAAGACACTTGCTGGCAGTTTATTAGGAAAGAAGAGAGAGAAAGGAAGAAAGCAAAGAAAGAGAGAGAGAGAGAGAGAGAGAGAGAGAGAGAGAGAGAGAGAGAGAGAGAGAGAGAGAGAGAGAGAGAGAGAGAGAGAGAGAGAGAGAGAGAGAGAGAGAGAGAGAGAGGTAAACAGAGAGACAGAGCGAGACAGAGAGAGAGAAAGAGATATATATTGGTGACAGAAGAAAATGTCAGAGGAAAATGTCAAGTCTCTCAGCACCTTTCTCAGTTTCTCAGCACCGCTGCTCACACATCACACACTCTCACACACCCTGACACACTGTGGCCCCAAATGGATGTGTACTCACTGGGGAAGAGGCTGCATATTAGCCTTGTCGTTAAAAAGGTCCAATGCAGACGTTTTTATCTCAATATCAAATCATTTCTGGGTAACAATTAAGTACCTTACTGAGATTGCTTTAGATTAAAGTGGTCAAAAAGAAACAAAAATTGCTTCTTAGCAAAGAGTAATTTCTCAAGCAAGAATTTTGCTAGGACTGTGTGTGTGTGTGTGTGCTGTCAGTACACACAGGTGGTTGCGACGGGCCGTTTGTCTGGAGACACCCATTGCAGACTTAATTGGTTTATTTACAGTCTGCCGTTCGGGGAGCGGTGAGGTGTGTGTGTGTTCTGTGGTAATGGTGTAATTATTGGGTGAGGAGTGCCTTGTATTTAGGAGAGGTACAGAATCAGTGCAGAGTGGGGACAGAGTTTAGGAGACGGGGGAGCGTTGGGGAGGAGAAGACAGAGAAGGAGAGGAAGATAGAGATCCTAATTGGGTGTCTGGCAGAGTGGTGTGTTTTCAGACTCTACTTTTGACCAGGGCCTGCATAGGGGTAGTGCACTATGTAGGGAATAGGGTGAACACCGACTCAGTGTGTATAGGTGTGTGGGGTGGTCCCGTCACAGTCTGGTGGGCTTCGTCTGAGCTCAGAGAGACAGGCTCAGGCACCATAGGGGATTTCACACACACACACTGTGACTGTTTTTATGTGTCTGTGACTGTGGTTGTGTCTGTTACTGTGTTTGTCTCTGTAATTGTGTGTTTGTGTCTGTGACTGTGTTTTTGTGTCTGTGACTGTGTTTATGCATCTCTGACTGTGTTTATGTGTCTGTGACTGTGTTTATGCATCTCTGACTGTGTTTATGTGTCTGTGACTGTGTTTATGTGTCTGATGTGTTTGTGTGACTGTGACTGTCTGTGTGTATGTGTCTGTGACTGTGTTTATGTGGCTGTGGCTGTGTTTACGTGTCTGTGACTGTGTTTATGTGTATGTGACTGTGACTGTGTTTGTGGCTATGTTTATGTGGTTGTGTCTGTGACTGTTTTTATGTGTCTGTGACTGTGGTTGTGTCTGTTACTGTCTGTTTGTGTCTGTGACGGTGTTTATTTGTATGTGACTGTGTTTATGTGTCTGTAACTGTGTCTGTGTGTTTGTATCTGTGACTGTGTTTATGTGTCTGTAACTGTGTCTGTGTGTTTGTGTCTGTGACTGTGTATTTGTATCTGTGACTGTGTGTTTGTGTCTCTGACTGTGTTTATTTGTATGTGACTGTGTTTATGTTATTGTTTGTGTTTATGTGACTGTGTTTGTGTCTGTGACTATGTTTATGTGTATGTGACTGCGTTTATGTGTTTGTGGCTGTGTTTTTATGTATGTGACTGTGTTTATGTTATTGTTTGTGTTTATGTGACTGTGTTTGTGTCTGTGTCTGTGACTATGTTTATGTGTATGTGACTGTGTTTATGTGTTTATGGCTGTGTTTTTATGTATGTGACTGTGTTATGTGTATGTGACTGTGTTTGTCTCTGTGACTGTGTTTATGTGTCTGTGACTGTGTGGATTTGTCTGTGACTGTGTTTATGTGTCTGTGGCTGTGTCTCTGTGTTTGTGTATGTGACTATTTTTGTGTGTCTGTGACTGTCAGTGTTTATGTGTCTGTCTATGTTTTTTTGTTGTTGTCTGTGACTGTGTTTATGTGTGTGTGACTGTGTTTATGTGTCTGTGATGTGTTTGTGTGTCTGTGACTATGTCTGTGTGTTTATGTCTGTGACTGTGTTTGTATGTATGTGACTGTGTCTATGTGTTTGCGACTGGGACTGTGTTTATGTGTCTGTGACTGTGGTTGTGTCTGTGACTGTGTTTGTGTCTGTGACTGTGTGTTTGTGTCTGTGACTGTGTCTGTGTTTATGTGAATGTGTCTCTGTGTTTGTGTCTGTGACTGGGTTTGTGTGTCTTTGACTTTCTCTGTGTGTTTGTGACTATGTCTCTGTGTTTGTGTCTGTGACTGTTATGTGTCTATGACTGTGGATGTGTCTGTTACTGTGTTTGTGTCTGTGACTGTGTGTTTGTGCCTGTGACATTTTTTAGTTGGTGTCTGTGACTGTGTTTATTTGTCTGTGACTGTGTTTATGTGTTTATGTCTGTGACTGTGTTTGTATGTCTGTGACTGTGTATATGTGTTTGTGACTGGGACTGTGTTTATGTGTCTGTGACTGTGTTTTTGTGTCTGTGACTGTGTTTATGTGTCTGTAACTATGTTTATGTGTCTGTAACTGTGGCTGTGTGCTTGTGTCTGTGACTGTGTTTATGTGTCTGTGACTGTGTTTACGTGTCTGTGATTATGTGTATGTGACTGTGTTTTGTGTCTGTGTCTGTGTGTATGTGTCTGTGACTGTATTTATGTGTATGTGACTTTGTGTATGTGTCTGTGACTGTGTTTGTGTCTGTGACTGTGTTTATGTGTCTGTGACTTTGTTTATGTGTCTGTTGTGTGTTTATGTGACTGTGTGTGTGTCTGTGACTTTGTGGATTTGTCTATGACTGTGTTCATGTTTCTGTGACTGCGTTTCTGTGTCTTTGACTGTGTTTATGTGTCTGTGACTATGTGTATTTGTCAGTGACTGTGTTTATGTGTCTCTGACTGCGTTTATGTGCCTATGACTCTGTGTATGTGTTTGTGACTGTGTGTATGTATCTGTGACTGTGCTTATGTGTCTGTGACTGTGTATATATATATATATATGTGTGACTGTGTCACTTACTCCATAAATGCCCATATGTTCCTAGAGTGGTTTGACCAGGATGTTTGCCTGATGATGCTCAGGCCGTCATGTTTCAGAGTCATCTCCTTCTTCATGTGGCTAACCACTAGGCCTAATACACAGCATCGCGGGCTAATATCAAGTGATGTTACGTTTGATTGCTGGCCAAGAAGTATTTTAACGTATTACTTTCCGCCTGGATCACCAAAAGCCCACTGTCTGCAAATTCTGACATTATAATTCAGGAAGCCGATGAGGAGGCAAGTGTGCTTTTAATGCAATTACATAAATGAGGCTGAACGCTTTTAACACCCAATATTTTTAGCATTCATTGAAGGACAGGCAAGGCGTGGGCCTTTTAATCTAAATGGGCTTTCCACAAATGTTCCTTTTTTAACAATGAATAACAAGGTGATGAAATGGGTGATGAAGTGGTTGTTGGCTCACACCTGGGGAGAAATGCATCTGCTGTGAATGGAGCCAAGATGGTGGCATGTGGGTTGAGCCGGAATGGAGGCTATGCCATTTCAGCACAATGGACAGCAGCATAGAGGGGCTTTGTTGAACTACTGAGAGGAGAAAAACAGTACCCACTCTACAGTACTCTCACTAAGTAAAAAAACACTGACATTATAATGCACCATGAGGGAGAATCATTTTAAGTCGTGAAAAACGTAAATTGTTCAACTTAATTAACCGCATCCCAACTGCATTTTATAGGTTTTGAGGAAACAATTCACTACCAGTTGTCTTTCAAAGCTATCAGTTATTTTTCTCCTTCATCAATATTTAAAATACTTGTACTGGAACTTTCAATGTCTGAATGAGTGAGTTGAATTGGTATGTGTGCACAGCATGTGTGTGTGTGTGTGTGTGTGTGTTTGTGTGTGCCCAGTGGTTGTGTGTCCCGCTCCTCTCGGAGACGTGGCAGATGCTGATGAGAGCTGAGGGCCGTTTCCCTGGCGGACACTGTGGCGTTTCCATATCGGGGCCTCCCGCCACCCACACGCTCTGCACCCTGGGATACAGATCACTCCGTTATTATGAATCATCAACACTCTATGAACAACACCTATGTGGGAGATGAGACCAATGCTCCCCCAACACACACACACCCGCCCTCACACACAAAAATGAACGATACAGCACATTCTATTGCCGTTAATTCTCACAAGACACTTCGCCTTAGTATTATCCAACATCTCCTAACTGACCTTGGAACCATCAACACCATCAACTGCACCGTAATACCAACCGCTGTTAACACTGATAGAAGTATGTAGGGTCTGATTAGTTTCAGGGACAAAGCAGAGTGATACAGTTGTCAGAGATGGTTTCTCTGACATGTTGGTTTGTCTTTGGTTTTGTCGGATGTCAGCACAGGCCGTTTACCCAGGAGACCTTGCCTCTGACATCAGGAAGGGGCGGGGCGGGGCATCTGACATCTGTCAGTCCTGTCCGCGTTAGGTCAAAGGTCAAACAGATGAGATTAAAACGTGAAAAGATAGATAGAGAGGGTACGAGGGCGATAAAGAAACGCCAATCAGGATGATCTAAAGGTGAACAGTTTGAAGAGAAGGTCCCGACTTGTCAGAACAGCACACCGAGGCTCACTCTGTCCTGTTGGCTGGCTTGTTCCTTGTGTTGAACTTCCTTCATCATCTTTGATCTAATCTCAGTCATTCCTCTCCATATCCAACTGTATCCATGGAGAGTTGCACAGTCAGAAGATCGTTATAAATACAGTACTACACCCATCGGCTGGTTCAATGGCAGTAAGGCACCTTTCATGTTGCAGGCTTGGCTCTTTCATGTTGTAATCTTCTTTACATTGGTTATTTGATCACAGTCAATGAATAGCTCGGGGGTGTGGGTTGTGTTTGTGCTGTGGGTTCTTTCGGGAAACCCTGGACGAATGATTTGCCTGCACATAGCAGGGATGAGTGTTGGAGGGGGGATGCCCATCTGACTTTGATGTAAGGTGAAGACCCCCAAGACTGGTGGGTTGGGGTTGGTAGGGTTGGGGGATGTGAAGGATTTCATGATGTCCACTGCTCTGGTGAGCAACCTTCCCTGTGGACCTGAGGACTGGAGTTAGCTCCCAAAGCTTATGCTTAGGCTTTAGCTCAGCTGGCTAATAGGGTGGGCTTACTAGTGTAGATAGGCCTACTTCTTCACCCTGCAGCTGTGGTACTACTAGCACTGAGTGGCCTCTCAAAAAGGGAACTTTTTGTTTGGAGAACTCCAACATTGCACCAAAATGTCAAAGGTAAGAAATGCAACTCTAACAAGGTTTAGTCTGTACCTGTATCGGTGAATAAATAGCTTGTTCTCTTTGTGAAATCAGAGTACGTCTATTGGACACTGGAAAGGGTATGACTTCAGGAGAACTTTGAGATAACTGTCAGAGAACTCCTGTCAATCACTTGGCTGTGCTGTTCTCATCCGCAGTTCTACAGATCTTTATACTACCGATACTGATGCATTTAATGACTTAAGCCCGTCCATTTTTTGAATGCTCTGTGGATCTTCAGTAATGGTGCCAGGTTTGAGTGTTTCTAAACTGTCCCTGCAGTGTCTAAATATCAGTCTTACTGACTAATGCCAGTAATATTAATTGTTTTGTCTTTCCTTTAAAACTCTCATAATGAGACATGTAATTGGCTTTTTTTTTGTGGACAGATTAGCGTTTTTAAAAGCCTGATTTCAAGGAAGGAAATGAGTAATTTTTCTCTTTGTAATTTCGCTGTTATCCCGACATGCCTTGAGTGGTTACTGAGAAGAGAAGATAGATACGATGTTCTGTAATTTGTCTGATGATTAAAAGACTAGAAAGCAAAAAGCCACTAAACGGGTAAAGTAGTGTTTTATCTTCATATCTACACTCCCGCTGAGCACAAACAAACAGTCTTTCACTTATCTTTCACTTACAGATGTAGGATCTTAATTTGATCACCCTGTTGCAGGGGAATTTTCCTGAAATGCAGGAAATGTAAAACTTGTAGTGTATTTGAGGTTTAAAAAGGCTTCTGAAGTTTGTAATTTCCACTTCGAAATGTCAGACTTGATTTTCCCTTACAGAAATTTAGCAACCCCTACAAAAATGTCCATTAATTATAATTCACATAAAACATTTACATTTCGTGTTGCTGCAGGACTATTTTCCTGCTGTAGCAAACTGGCACAAATTAAGATCCTACATCTGTAGATACAC
>NC_059199.1:10672743-10715243 GCF_020615455.1 Coregonus clupeaformis
TTATATAACAATTATTGCTTATTCGGACTTGATGAAGACATAACTGATGCCCTATATGCCATCAACACATATGTAGTGAGTGTTGACTTTGTACTGCATTTCAAAATGCAGTTGTTTCTATAAATAAGTGTTTACATAGACAATATACTTGAATGGTAGACGTGCACTGTTTAGACACTGAGTTGGCTCAACCACTGTGATAGCTCAATTTCTCTTTGAGTTCTAGCTGTGCAAGTTCAGCTTTTGGCCAAACTGAAGAGCAATCGTTTTAATGTTCAGGGCAGGAGGCAATGTTGAAGTTAACACCGCAGCCAAATGCCCATCCAGGGTTCATATAGGCGGCAGGTAGCCTAGCTGTTAGAGCGTTGGACCCAGTAACGGAAAGGTTGCTGGTTCGAATACCCAAGGTGAAAAATCTTTCGATGTGCCCTTGAGCAAGGCACTTAACCCTAATTGGCTCCAGGGGTGCCGTACTACTATTGCTGACCCTGTAAAAAAACAACACATTTCACTGCACCTATCTGGTGTAAAGAAAATGTATGACAGTTCTGATCCCATATCAGACTGACAACAGAAGTTCTTGTCAGATAGTGTCTGGTAAGAGCCCTGTGGGCCCCTGTGGGTCTCTATATGGGCCTGTTCATAAGCCTCTGATTCAGGGGGTCACCGTGGGGCCATGTCAGAAACATCTAAAACATGGCTGTCAAACCTGACAGGTCTAGAGTACTGAAAGGTTGATGGTAGGGTACTGAAAGGTTGATGGTAGGGTACTGAAAGGTTGACGGTGGAGTACTGAAAGGTTGATAGTAGAGTACTGAAAGGTTGATAGTAGAGTACTGAAAGGTTGACGGTAGTACTGAAAGGTTGATAGTAGAGTACTGAAAGGTTGATAGTAGAGTACTGAAATGTTGATGGTAGAGTACTGAAAGGTTGACGGTAGAGTACTGAAAGGTTGACGGTAGTACTGAAAGGTTGATAGTAGAGTACTGAAATGTTGATGGTAGAGTACTGAAAGGTTGATAGTAGAGTACTGAAAGGTTGATAGTAGAGTACTGAAAGGTTGATAGTAGAGTACTGAAAGGTTGACGGTAGAGTACTGAAAGGTTGACGGTAGAGTACTGAAAGGTTGACGGTAGAGTACTGAAAGGTTGACGGTAGAGTACTGAAAGGTTGACAGTAGAGTACTGAAATGTTGATAGTAGTACTGAAAGGTTGATAATAGTACTGAAAGGTTGATGGTAGAGTACTGAAAGGTTGATGGTAGAGTACTGAAAGGTTGATAGTAGTACTGAAAGGTTGATAGTAGAGTACTGAAAGGTTGATAGTAGTACTGAAAGGTTGATAGTAGTACTGAAAGGTTGATAGTAGTACTGAAAGGTTGATAGTAGAGTACTGAAAGGTTGATAGTAGTACTGAAAGGTTGATAGTAGTACTGAAAGGTTGATAGTAGTACTCTGATGTTAGATATTAACAAGTTTTGTAAACCTTTGCTCATCCGTACCTTTTATCCGTAGTGATGAGACAGTCACATAGGTGACATCTTTTCTATTCTTCGCTGGTAGCTCCAAGTGGGGAGTCTCTTGTGAATATGTTGAGTTACAAATACTGCAGATCCTTTTTCTGGAACAGACAAACAGAAAAAGAGATTGGGGCCCGAGGGAGCTTTCATAAGCAGTCTGTGTTTTGACAGTGGCCCTCATCCCCCATTACTGTGCTCCAGTGGCTCTGTAGCACACTTCAGAGAGCCCCTCCACCACTCCTGAGTGCACTTACCTGGCCTGACCCTCCGTCTCATCTCGGTTGGCTAGCTGCCCGGTTGGTTCACATGGCATGCTGTGCGGGTGGTGTTCTCCCAGCTGCACTTTGCCAATGGCTGCGTGACTGTCAATGACTCGGCATAGCATAGCTACGCTCTTCCTCCAGTACGATATTGTTTCATTAAATGATTTATGAATGTGAAAATATTTGGTTCATATGAATCATTGTTGTTATAGTTAAATGATATTGTGTTGTTTGGGCATATATTCATTTGCATACATGTGTGGGTTATACTGTACTGTGTGGGTTATACTGTACTGTGTGGGTTATACTGTATTGTGTGGGTTATACTGTACTGTGTGGGTTATACTGTACTGTGTGGGTTATACTGTACTATGTGGGTTATACTGTACTGTGTGGGTTATACTGTATTGTGTGGGTTATACTGTACTGTGTGGGTTATACTGTATTGTGTGGGTTATACTGTACTGTGTGGGCTATATTCTACTGTGTGGGTTATACTGTACTGTGTGGGTTATACTATACTGTGTGGGTTATACTGTACTGTGTGGGTTATACTATACTGTGTGGGTTATACTGTACTGTGTGGGTTATACTGTACTGTGTGGGTTATACTGTACTGTGTGGGTTATACTGTACTGTGTGGGTTATACTGTACTGTGTGGGTTATACTATACTGTGTGGGTTATACTGTACTGTGTGGGTTATACTGTACTGTGTGGGTTATACTGTACTGTGTGGGTTATACTGTACTGTGTGGGCTATATTCTACTGTGTGGGTTATACTGTACTATGTGGGTTATACTGTATTGTGTGGGTTATACTGTACTGTGTGGGTTATACTGTATTGTGTGGGTTATACTGTACTGTGTGGGTTATACTGTATTGTGTGGGTTATACTGTATTGTGTGGGTTATACTGTACTGTGTTGGTTATACTGTATGTCTTTGTCTCGTCCAGTAAGCTACTGTATCTACCCAATGACATCATCCCAAACTCTACTCTGTTCTACTCTAATCCTCAGGCTCTACTGTTCTGACACTCTCTAATGTGAAGCCCCACTCCTGGCCCTGACAGTACAGTACATCTCCTCCCGGGCCTTTCTGCTGCACTGTAAATCACTGTCGTCCCCACTCCCTGGGCCCACAGGGGCCAACATCTCCTCAGGGAGTCTGGAGCCTTAGTTTGATGAAGCTGTGCTGAGCGAGATGGCACGAATCCACATCAGACAGCCTCGCTATCATCGTTCAGGAAATGAAGGATAAGAGAGGAAGAGAGCTAGAGGAAGAGAGTGAGAGAGAGAGAGAGAGAGAGAGAGAGAGAGAGAGAGAGAGAGAGAGAGAGAGAGAGAGAGAGAGAGAGAGAGAGAGAGAGAGAGAGAGAGAGAAAGAGAGAGAGAGGAAGAGAAAGAGAGAGAGGAAGAGAGAGACTACCTATACCTATATCCCCCAATAGAATCCCCATACTTTAACGTCGACTGCTTCTCCATTCTAGAGGGGGAGATCAACCATTTCCAGGCCCAGGGACATGTACAGTACTAGTCTGTGGCGACCTTAATGCCAGAACTGGACAAGAACCTGATCCAGGGGTATAAACACCTACTGTACCTGGAGGTGACAGCATTACCTCCCCAATATGCCCGCTGGGTCTGGGTCTGTACATAGTCGATGGTAGGCTTCGAGGGGACTCCTACGGAATAGCTAATCTCTTGGCAGTAGTACTGTAGACTACTTAATCACTGAGTTCAACCCAGAGTCTCTCAGGGCGTTCACAGTCAGCCAACTGACACCCCTACCAAACTTCTTCCATTTAAGAATGATGGAGGCCACTGTGTTCTTGGGGACCCTGAATGGTACAGAATTTTTTGCCTTGACCAATTCCTTCGACCTCATGGCTTGTTTTTGCTCTGTGGGACCTTATATAGAGAGGTGTGTGCCTTTCCAAATAATGTCCAATCAACTGAATTTACCACAGGTGGACTCCAATCAAGTTGTAGAAACATCTCATGGATGATCAATGGAAACAGGATGCACCTGAGCTCAATTTCGAGTCGCATAGCAAATGGTCTGAATAATTATGTAAATAAGTTATTTCTGTTTTTTAATTTTTTATAAATTTGCAAACTTTTCTGAAAACCAGTTTTCACTTTGTCATTATGGGGTATTGTGTGTATATTGATGAAGAAAATAATTAATTTAATCAATTTTAGAATAAGGCTGTAACATAACAAAATGTGGAAAAAGTCAAGGGTCTGAATACTTTCCGAATGCACTGTATATCACTCTTCCTTTGTCTAAGTAGGTGTTGCTGTGTGGAGGCATCGGTGTTACCGCATTAGTGTTGTTCAGTTCAGTGGTTCCTACTCTTTCAGTTATTACCTTTTTTTTAAATTATATTTTATTGGAGCACATGTCACAGCTTTGATGTCACCATCTTAACACCTCTCTAGGCATCTCAGCAGGGTGCCGTTTGATGAGGTGTGAGTCATTTAGGTGACACCCAGAGGCCATGGAGAGTTCACACAGTCGGGGACCAACTGCTATCGACATGGGTTCACACATTTGACGTACACGTAAATGGCCTCAGGTTCTCACAGTTAATGGACATTCACAGGTTTTCACAGCCTCTCAGATTCAGTGTTCTGTGTTAGCTGTCTGTCTGTCTGTCTGTCTGTCTGTCTGTCTGGACCCAGTCATATGAGGTTCTAGCAAGGCTACAGGCATCTTTAAAATAAATCACAGTCAAAACCAATATCATGATTGTTTTGTCTGGCTTTTTTTGTAGACAACTGTTCTACTTTCCCGCCGTCATTCACACGTTGACTTCAGTGTACACATCATCAACATGTGACAGGTCTTTAGAAAGTGGTCCCGGTCTCGATCCATCCTCCCGTGTTGCAACGGATGACACAGCGTTGACACGATGAGGTCGCTGCACAGAACCATAAAGCATTTTTACTGGGTACACCTGAACCTGTCTTCAGTTTACCTTCCGTAACCATTGTACCACCGCCAAAAAGAGTGAGAAAGACGCAATATAAACAGATAGCAGCCTTAACTAACAGTGGAAAGGGATGGATGAAGACCAGTGGCCTCTCATTTCAAAATGGCTGCCACATTGTCATATGGTGGCACCAACCCTGACTAGACAGAACAGGCTAGCCCAGGGTGAACTTGTGAAAATCTAAATAGGTTGCACAATACTGTAGGGAGTTAAATTGAAATAAAATAGAACAGATACAAAATGTAAGGGTCATAAGGTTGTCATAATAAACACACTTAAATTGTAAATCACAGGGTGTGGAGTCTAGCTTTTTTGGCTGATAGACTGAGAGAGGAGAGTGTCATAAAGCATAGGGCCAAATTCCAAATTAACCCAATCGTAATTTCCTCTGCAGACTCAAGATATACAACCATCATTTTGGATGGGGGTGATCTGTCACATAGTATTTCTGGCGTCTGGCTCTGATGACACTAAATCAGCTGGAACAGTAATGGCGACCCTCGGTTGTGTTTTAATGGCAACCTGGCCAATTATACGATCCATCTATAAATCAAAACTCCTCTCATTATTTGTCTCTAAAGGATGAAAGGAGGGTGATAGAGATCATTAAGATCCCTTATATCGTACACAATAGCAAATATGTCTTGCTCAAATTAGACACATTTCTCCTGAAATACACTCATTAGTCAATAATACCAGGCACTGATATGTAATGACACTAATAATGTCTCAAAGAGGATTTTCCACCTTCTTTTATCCAAGTTTCAGTTGAGAGGTTTTTCAGTCTTCTGAAGCTTTTGCAGCTCTGTGTTGTTGTGGTGTTGAGTTATAGGATGACAGATTTGTTGTGGGTTTTTAGTTTGGATGATACAAAAATAAATATGAAAAATATATATTTTGGTGGCAAAAAAACGGGTTTGAATGACAGAATAGCCTGAATTCCACCGGCAGATATGGCTCAATTCTCTTCTGTCTCAGTCTGTGATGTTGGCCCCCGCCCAGGTCCGATCCACCAGACTGGGGGCCCCTGGGAGATCTCCGTGTGGCCCAATCGCCGAACGGCGTGGCCAATCCAACGAGGCCGTCTGGCGGCCTGGACCTGATTCAGACTGACAGCGTCTGTCTGTGCCTCTGTGTGTTTGCAATACTGATGTAGAACTATGCTCTCAACTTAAATCCATCCAAAATCTAGGCTATCCCCTGATCTCGCAAGCCATAATCAAAGTCTCGAGCTTGAGACCTCTTTCATGTGTAAAAGTAATACCTCTGTTCTATTATTAAGGTTAATTTGAACCCCAGTCAGAGTTGGGCTCCTCTACTCACACATTTCAGACATCCCCCAGACATCCCCCAGACATCCCCCAGACATCCCCCAGACATCCCCAGACATCCCCCAGACATCCCCAGACATCCCCCAGACATCCCCCAGACATCCCCCAGACATCCCCAGACATCCCCTAGACATCCCCCAGACATCCCCCAGACATCCCCCAGACATCCCCCAGACATCCCCTAAACATCCCCCAGCCATCCCCCAGACACCCCCCAGACATCCCCCAGACATCCCCTAGACATCCCCTAGACATCCCCCAGACATCCCCCAGACATCCCCCAGACATCCCCTAAACATCCCCCAGCCATCCCCCAGACACCCCCAGACATCCCCCAGACATCCCCCAGACATCCCCAGACATCCCCCAGACATCCCCAGACATCCCCCAGACATCCCCCAGACATCCCCCAGACATCCCCCAGACATCCCCCAGACATCCCCTAGACATCCCCCAGACATCCCCCAGACATCCCCCAGCCATCCAAGAGCATCACAGACATAGTGCACAATGAGGGACACGTGTGCAACCTGACTTCAAATCAGTTTTCTCTCAGCGTTAGAACATCAGCTCTGCTTTCATCTCAGTCAACACGGTTCTCTTGAACTTGAGTTCATTATAAACTGGGTACTTTGGATCCTGTATGCTGATTGGCTAAAACATAATTCAAGCCGTGTGTTTATGAGACAATACACCACGGGTATGACTACTTGATATTGTAATATGGGCAGTTTTAGGCACATTTCCATTTAGTCACACAGAAAAGGCATTCTGGTACTCTAAACACTGAAAACTGTATTCCACCTCCTTCATTCTGAAGTTGCCTTTTCTGATTACAACCATTTCAACCATCACGCTTTTAGCAGTACTCGTCTAACACATTCTCTGGCCTTGCTGAAAGTTTTCCCTCCTCCTCCATTACTGCTTCTATGTCTACACCTGCTCAGCTGGAGTGTCTGCTCGCTGCGTCTGCCCGATGCACTCCATTTAGTGTTTTTGGAGAAGGGAGCGACCTTAACATATTTGGACATTAAATCTGAATCAGTGCCTAACACAGCGCTTCCGCTCGCGCTCTGTTTTCCCAAGCGCATCGACAAAAACACAATTTCAAACCTGTGTCTGTCTCTGCCTCTTTTGCACAAATCTCTCTCTCTCTCTCTCTCTCTCTCTCTCTCTCTCTCTCTCTCTCTCTCTCTCTCTCTCTCTCCCCCCCTCCATCTCTCTCTCTCTCTCTCTCTCTCTCTCTCTCTCTCTCTCTCTCTCTCTCTCTCTCTCTCTCTCTCTCTCTCTCTCTCTCTTGCTCTCAGATACACACAAAAGCATGCACGCACACACACCTACAATCTCTCTGTACTTTCTCAATATATTGAATATAATTCAAAGTTGTAGTTTTTCTTCTTCTGTTTTTATATCTCTTTCTTCTCCTTCTGACTCTCCATGCATCATTCTCTGCACAAGTGATTGCATGGAATGGAAATTACATATTACCCTGGGGCTTCATCGGTGACTGTCAGCATACATGAATATGTACTGTATGCATAAACCTCAGAGTATCTTTCTGCTATTGAAACTCTGTGCATTGCAGTTAGGTTTTGAAAGTCAGAGAGTGTACTCTGATTAGTAAGTGTGAAATGGCCTGTAAGTTATCTTGTGGGTGAATTTAGAATGTTTTGGCAAAATCCAATATTTTCATTAATATTGTTGAAATATAAAATCTCTGAAGAAGGACAAGAGGCCGACAGGTAAGCTTGAATAAAAAAAGTGATACGAGCAAGATTAGTGTGCAGGTTTCTCTTTTCTGGATTTTGTCTATTCAATATGGTATACTACAAGGATTTATATGCCCTATCACACTTCAGAGAGCATTTCTCACTATTTCTACATTTTAGTGGCTTAGAGAAGAACAATGTATTTTTGTACTAAAGCTGCCCAGTAACCATTGTAATTTCAAGTAACACTCCTTCCCTCCTCTTCCTCCTCCTCCTCCTCCTCCTCCTCTTCCTCCTCCTCCTCCTCCTCCTCCTCCTCTTCCTCCTCCTCCTCCTCCTCCTCTTCCTCCTCCTCCTCCTCCTCCTCCTCCTCCTCCTCCTCTCTCTATCTCACATTCCCACTCCAGTAATTATCCCTCATAAGTCATTCTTTCTCACTCATCTACTCTAACTCTCATCCCCCCAGCCTATTAATCCTGCTAGCTAAACGGCAGTACTAAATCAACTCTCCTATTAACTTAACATCATTACTGTCTTAAACGTTAGCCATCCGAATGCCGGCCTCCGAACACAATCCCCCAAATTAGCCTTATTAGTTAAATAATGTCTCATCGATAAAACTTTTACTTCAATCCCGTGGAAGATTTAACAAGCGTTTTTTTTTTTTCTCTCCACAGTTTAAATCCAAACGACCACAAAAAGCGTTGTCCCTAACTCGATGGTAATGAGGCCGTTTAAACTGGGTGAGAAATAATTTCTCATTTAGGGTTTGTTGTTTTATCTGCTACTGTCCTTTAATCTAGCTAGCTGTTGGCTCCTTTGAATGAATGCAATCATACAGACAGGTGGAAATGAAAGACACACTTCCCCATCCAAACTAAGTTGTCCATTAAATTAACTCCATTCCAACGCCAATTATCTGTCCTTGGCGATGGGGCCAAAAATGCCACTTCTCCATTAAACTCTCAGGCCTTAATTAGGGGTAAGTGTAGTGACCACAGGGCTGACGGTGGTAGTGGGCACCATGCCCAGACATACATCCCAGGCCCAGCATCTGGACCCACAAGACCCCTCACCCCCCTGGGCAAGATACTGCCAGCAGGGGGGGCTGGTGGTGCTAGCACTTAGCAAAATCACCTACGAGAGAGAAGCTCAAGAGATAGCTCACGCACAAGTTATTTCAGACAGTTGCTAAGCTTTGATTTTGGAGGTTTAACTAACCGTTTAAAGAAAGCTATCATAACACGTGTATGCTTAGCTATTGAAGGGACTGAGTGACAGCCTATAGACCTTGTCTCCCCTCCCTCTCCCTGTAGGTTTCAGCAGCAGTATCACAGTGAGCACACAGCTTTGAGTTAAGCAGTGAGCTCTGGCTCCGAACTCACACAGCCATCAGCAGAATCTGTCTCTCTCCTCTGTGAGTTATCCAGGTTAAACACAGAAGATGAAAAAAAAAACACTCGCTCACACTGAAGACGTGAAGAAATAGCTCAACCCCTGCTAGGCCACTCCATTTTGTGCAGCTCTGACAGAGCTCTCAGCGAGAACTTTGCCGAATGGATGGGGGATTTCGGCGACTTGGTGTGTGTGTGTGTGTGTGTGTGTGTCTGTCTGTGTGTGTTTCCTCTTGTTTATACCCATGTGTCTGTGTGTGTGCCCACCGTTGTGTTTGCTGCCCTGCTGTGTGTTAGAGAGTAACGCTGTAAAGTAAATCCACTTGTCTGGAGCAGAGTGGGGCCGGGTGGACGTGCTCTCTGATCACTCCCCTTCATCATGGCCAGATGCCTACCTCTCTCCCATTCAACGAGAGACGACTCATTTTCATGCAAATTTTTTCATTGAGAAATATTGCACCAAACATCTTAGTTGATGTAAAATTACGTGACTAAGATCTCCTCTGCAAAAACGTCAAAATTAATGACTGATTTCTTGAGTTATCTTAGATTAATTCTGACTATTTTGAGGAGGTGAATACCTGCTACGGCGTCTCAAAATAGACAAACAGTACTATTGTGCTTTCTTCTCATTTTTCAAGCGAAGGTCTTTTAAGGCGGTATGCGAGCACAATCGTTCGGTTCGCCTAACCGACTTCGGCTAGCCGCCAGCCGAACTGAAGCTTGCTGATGCCTTTAGGAGTTTGGACTGACTATCTCATTATAAACACTTAACCACTTCAGGGCTATCCTTACTGGCAATAGCGCAATACTGCTCGAAACAATTACTCTTTATAACATTTTATATACAGTGGGTTAGATAGCATTCAAAGAGGCAGTGTAGAGACCATTTGTATTTAAATTCTAGGCATATACCAGATGCTGTTATCCAGAGTGACAATAAGCACATTCAGATAAGGAAGACGACGGAATAGAACTCATTCTAATTGAATCTATTTGAATATAGTTCCTCTGTGTCTGCTATACATGTTGGTTGGTCTATGTTTAAAGTTATATCTGAGTTTCCTATATACTTTGGTGTGATTCACAGCAGAAATGTAGAATATGCAGCCTCTCAAAATGAACGCAAATTGACTCTGACCACAGTACGCGTGTCAATTTTCCACAGACTGCCTTACCTCGTCACCCTTGGCCAGCAAAACTGCACCATTCAACAGAAAGTGTCACAAATAATGACGTTCCTGGCACTAGCATCACCATTGCTAGGTCTTTGACTTGGCTAGGCTGGAGAAAACATTCTCAAGGAGTCAGCCATCTATCTCAGAATCTCAGGGTCCTTTGCACTGCAGCCGTCACCTAACCATCAACATTCTAATGAAACTGCCAGATTTAGGTGATTTGCCAGTGCGTTTCGCCACTTCGCCCCTAGCCCACAGTTATTCTCCAACGATTCAGCCAATGCTAGGCTGTCCAGCAGCCTCGCTATCCGTCACTCTTCACCAGACCAGGGGGTGGAGCAGGGGCAGTGCTATGCCGGTAATACGGTAAAGACAGAGCTAAAATAATGCCCGTGAGAGCAGTAATGCAGATTAAGGCGAGTAGCGGTTTTCTGGGGCTTTTCACAGATCCTGTTCTGTCTACTCTGGCCGTCAGTTTCAATATGTGAACCTGTAATACTTTTGGTTTAGGAGACTAGGAAGGAGAATGGTTAATAAAAAGGAAATGGCTCAACAGTGCTGTAGTTTAAAGAAATAATGATTGCTTTGTATTTTGACTCGATTCCGTAAAACCTGTCATTTCCTCAGACCCAGGATATTGACCTCTCTCTTTCTCTCTGTTTCTCTTCAGATCCATTGACTATGGCACCACCTACACAAAGCTCAACCTGATGCCTGGTACAACCATCGTGGTTTCTAACTTCTACATCTGCCCCAGCAACAAGAAAAAGGTAGGAGGAGGTCTTCAGCCTGCTTGATCTATATTCTCCCCTCCACTCTCCTGCATCGACGTTATAACTGCAGTTAGTTATTGGCAACTATCTCTTAGTCCACTCTCCTGCATCGACGTTATAACTGCAGTTAATTATCGGCAACTAACTCTTAGTCCACTCACCTTGAAGACAATTATTGTTAAGAGATAACACTCAGCTAGCTGCTTTGGGAATGCTTGGTGACATGATTTTAGACATAGAGTTTATGAAACACAAAGTTTAGGAGAGAGTGAGGGCACTCACTCTCAAAGACTACTTCAGGATGAGAGATTTGATTGAACCGGCTCCTCATTTTCCCCGTTCCGCCCACCGTGGCAGCTCGTCCAATCAGCTGATGTTATCCCCTGGGCCTGGGGCTTTAATCAATAAAAGATGGAGAAGATTAGACAAAGTGACTTGTCCATACCCTCCATTCCACTAATTCCCAAATTCAGATGGGACTCACTGACTCATCCTCCAGGGTCATACTCACGCAAACACACACGTTTTCGCAATGATTGGGGGCGAGACATTGGTAGCGGTTAATTGCCTGGGAATACAGTCGTCTTAATTTATTTCAGGGAGAGAGCAAGAGAGAGAGAGACTAGCAGAGAGAGAGATAGAGAGACAGAGAGAGAGAGAGAGAGAGAGAGAGACAGAGACAGAGACAGAGACAGAGACAGAGACAGAGACAGAGAGAGAGAGAGAGAGAGAGAGAGAGAGAGAGAGAGAGAGAGAGAGAGAGAGAGAGAGAGAGAGAGAGAGAGAGAGAGAGAGGGACAGAGAGTCTGAGCTAGAATCTAAACGAGAGTGAGTGGAAAGGGGGAGATTAGTGTCTCTGGGGTCTTGACTGTGAGTGTCTGTCTTCTGACAGTGGGAAGTCTGGTAATAGGAAGTGTGGATCATCTTGGTATTCAAACACACCCCAGGGTTAGCAGGAGGGGATTCCTATTAATGAGAGACCAACCACTGCTGTAGTGTAGCATTGTGTCTGTGTTTGTGTGGGTGTGTTTGTGTGTGTGTGTGTGTGTGTGGGTGTGTTTGTGTGTGTGTGTGTGTGTGGGTGTGTGGGTGTGGGTGTGTTTGTGTGTGTGTTGTGATGTCACGAGAGGCTGTGTCCTGGAGGGACGTTACATCCCCCTGAGGTGGCTGCAAACCCAGACAGCTATGGCTCCATCTGCTGGTATGGTCGGGAACTCCACCCCTCTATGGCCAATCTTCCCACGCAGCTGAAACAAATGAGGAGCTGATGAGCTGAAGGTTTGGGAAGGGAAGACACACAGTCTCCAAGCTGGGCTCTCTGGAGGACAAGAGTGCTGCACGTCCACTTCCATGAGGAATATAAGGATTTGGAGATACTTACCTTTGGAAAATACTCACCTTTGGATATATGCACCTGTGGAAATACGTGAGAGACATTTGGAAGGACTTTTTTGCTGGGTTGGCCACTAGCTGCAACGTGGACTACAGTAAGGCTGGGGAAAAGTTATCTGAGCGAGTGAGAATTATGATTTTGGATGTGGAAGAGACATCCCTGAACTGTTAACCCTTAAAGAGCCACAAGAGAACAGAATTTTGTTATATTTTCGTTAATTTCCCAAGACCTATAATAAATTCCTTGTTTTGTTTGAACCTTGTCTCCTTGCACTACTTGAGCAATCCCGCTGAAAGCTGTGTAGCCTCTCGTGACGTCACAGATGGTGGAGAATACGGGCCCGCTCAAGCGTTAATAGTGCATGTCAGAGGAGGATACCGAAGGTTTGATCACCCAGTTTTCCAAGTTGGCCGTAGGCTCCCCGCCGACTGAAATGGAGGACATATTGAAAGCCCTTGTTGCTGGCCAGCAAGCCCAGATGCAAGCAAACGTGGCTCTCTTGGAGGAGCAAAAGAAAGCCAACCTTCTGAAGGCAGAGGAATTGCAGTTGCAGAGACAGAGGGTGGTCCAAAATACCCGCCCAATAAAGGCAAGTGACTTTATATCTAAGATGGGAGCTACCGATGACATTGAGGCATACCTGCATGCATTTGAGGCCACGGCCACTAGGGAAGCCTGGCCCAAGCAACAGTGGGTTGGTCTGTTAGCCCCCTTTCTAACCGGGGAATCGCTGAATGCTGTCCGGGACCTGGGCCCTGACCAGGTTACTGACTATGATGCCCTGAAGTCTGAGATCCTCAGCAGATATGGACTCACAAAGTTTGGTATGGCCCAGCGCTTTCACAGCTGGACCTTCCAACCAGGCCAACCTCCTCGGGCGCAGATGCATGAACTTGTCCGAATCGCAAGGAAATGGCTGGATCCGCAGAGGAATACAGCAGCGGCGGTGGTGGAGGCCGTTGTGGTGGATCGTTACCTACGCGCCCTGCCTTATGAGGCAAAACGGTTCATCAGTCAACAGGCCTTGACCACGGCTGATCTGACCGTGGAAGCTGTGGAAAAGTACCAGGCCACAGCGGAGATGCTGAATGCTTCCCGAAAAGACCCCAGGAGTGCGGCCCCACCACAAATGGGAAGAACCCGTCCAAAGGACCCCAAGGTCTCGAACCCAGCCACGTCAGGACTTATCCCGGCTCCAGGGGGGAGCCAGAAACCAGGCGGGTCCAAGAAGAGTACACCAGGAGGGGGAAACTCGACAGTGTTACCGGTGTGGGGAGATGGGACATATCTCCTGGCAGTGTGGGAAACCAGCCGATGAACCTATGCCCACTGCGGAGTCCTCCAGCTCAGCACCCACACACCGTTTTGCCTCGCTCTTGGGAGTCGTAGATGGCGGCCCAGATCGACCCCCCCACCTGCCCGGTAACTGTGAATCACCATGATGTGGAGGCCTTACTGGATTCTGGTAGCCGGGCCACCCTGGTGCGTAAGGATTTGGTGGGCCCAACGTGTCTGACCCCGGGGAAAGTCCTCCCAGTTTCCTGTGTCCATGGGGACACCAGAGAATACCCCATTACTGAACTTACAATGACCAGCACACGGGGAACCATACACACGACGGCGGGGTGGTTGATTCCCTCCCCGTCCCTGTCCTAATTGGACGAGACTGCCCAGCCTTTTACCCACTCTGGAGAGAGTCTCAGGAGAGGATAACCCGAGTACCTCGGAAACGGAGAGGCAAGACTCATCCTGGGAAGGCTCCGTGCAATCCTCCGAATACTCACTCCCGCCCGGGCTCTGATAGGGATGGCAGGTGCCCAGACCGACACAGAGACGGAGCTACAGAATCTGAACAAAGAACTGTCTGGTCTGAAGGGGACCGCTGAGAGGTATCGTTTGTTAAAGCAACAGTTAGACATGAAGACAGAAGAGTTAGATATCCTCCAGGCTAAACTCCAACAGAGCTCCTTCCATAAGCAACAGGGGGAGCTGGAGAGGCTGCGCAGGACCATCGAGGAGTGTGAGGAGACCCTGCGCAGTAGTAAGGAGGTCCAGAAGAAGGCAGAGGAGAAGTACAAGGTGTTGGAGAACAAGATGAAGAATGCGGAGGCAGAGAGAGAGAAGGAACTGAAAGCTGCTCAACAGAAGCTAAACTCTGCTAAAACCAAGGCTGATGCGTTCAGTAAGAAACTCAAGGAGAGACAACAGGAGGCTGAGTCCCTGGTCCTAGAGGTGGAGGAGTTGAAGAGAGAGCAGGCTGGCAAGCACCACGGCAATGCGGACGCCTCTCCCGGCGTGATGCCTTCTTCGCTGCCTTTACCCCGACGAGGACGTCGGTCCCGAGGAGGGGGATGTGTGATGTCACGAGAGGCTGTGTCCTGGAGGGACGTTACATCCCCCTGAGGTGGCTGCAAACCCAGACAGCTATGGCTCCATCTGCTGGTATGGTCGGGAACTCCACCCCTCTATGGCCAATCTTCCCACGCAGCTGAAACAAATGAGGAGCTGATGAGCTGAAGGTTTGGGAAGGGAAGACACACAGTCTCCAAGCTGGGCTCTCTGGAGGACAAGAGTGCTGCACGTCCACTTCCATGAGGAATATAAGGATTTGGAGATACTTACCTTTGGAAAATACTCACCTTTGGATATATGCACCTGTGGAAATACGTGAGAGACATTTGGAAGGACTTTTTGCTGGGTTGGCCACTAGCTGCAACGTGGACTACAGTAAGGCTGGGGAAAAGTTATCTGAGCGAGTGAGAATTATGATTTTGGATGTGGAAGAGACATCCCTGAACTGTTAACCCTTAAAGAGCCACAAGAGAACAGAATTTTGTTATATTTTCGTTAATTTCCCAAGACCTATAATAAATTCCTTGTTTTGTTTGAACCTTGTCTCCTTGCACTACTTGAGCAATCCCGCTGAAAGCTGTGTAGCCTCTCGTGACGTCACAGTGTGTACGTGTGCGTGCATCTATAAGTGCTTGCATGTCATGTTTATGTTGCAAAGATGTACATTACACGCGCTTGTCAGTGTGTTTGTGTGTGTGTTTGTGTACAGTGTTTTATGACTCCCCGAGGGCAATAATCCTAATCACATTAGACACTCGGTCGGTGAGCCCCTATGACGGGATTACTTAGGGGAAAGGTGTGAGGGGCTTCAGGGAATCAATAATAAGGAAAGGTGAAAGGCTCAGACAGGTCAACCCTTCTTTCTAGTGCCTCAATAACTGGCCCCTTGATACACTTCAACACACAGATCCTCTAAATAGCCTCAAAATAGACTTGCAGATGTAACATTAGTAGTTGTAGTTGATACTGTGAAGCTTGGTATCAGTACAGAAGGATATCACAGAAATCGTAGACTGCCTCTAGATGTGTATTTGGGTCAGACCTGGGTTCAATTGTATTTATAATCCTTCAAATACTTGAAGCGTTTGCTTGAGCCTGCCTGGAGTGCTAGATGGATGGGGTTTTGCACTTTTGGGACCATCCTCCCACCTTTATTTCACCAGGCATGCTAAATCAATCACAGCAAAGTACTTGAAAGAAAACACATACTATTTGAGTCCAGGTCAGATTTGGTTTCCCCTCAGGCTAGGTTGAAATTAACAGTGTCCGTCAATTCTGTGGAGGTAGACAGGTTTTGTTAAAATGGGGACCGGCTGGATGACAGGTCATTGATCCAGGATGGAAGCTTCTTTTAGGTGGTGTGGTGGATGTGTGACTGGCCCAGCCACGCGTGAATGAAACCCTATACTCAGAGAACTGACAGAGAAGAAGAGAGAGTTCTACTGCCTGAAGATAACCTTGTACAGGGAGACCTCTATTCACATACTGAGGTATGTGTGGGGGTGAGCGAGGAAGAGAGAAGAAGAGAGAGAGAGTGAAGGAGGAAGGGCAAGAGAGGGGTAGAGAGAGGTAGAGAGAGGGGGGGTGAGAGGGAGTGAAATAGAGATGCTATTGAGAAAGGTCACCGTAGACAGACCTGGCTCTCAAGAGAAGACAGGCTATGTGCACACTGCTCACAAAATGAGGTGGAAACTGAGCTGCACTTTCTAACCTCCTGCCAAATGTATGACCATATTAGAAACACATATATCCCTCAGATTTGAAAACAAACCCAATTTTGATAAACTCCCAAATCTATTGGGTGAAATACCACAGTGTGCCATCACAGCAGCAATATTTGTGACCTGTTGCCACAAGAAAAGGGCAACCAGTGAAGAACAAACACCATTGTAAATACAACCCATATTTATGTTTATTTATTTTCCCATTTATACTTTAACTATTTGCACATTGTTACAACACTGTATATATACATAATATGACATTTGAAATGTCTTTATTCTTTTGGATCTTCTGAGTGTAATGTTTACTGTTAATATTTATTGTTTATTTCACTTTTGTTTACTATCTCCTTCACTTGCTTAAGCAATGTTAACATGTGTTTCCCATGCCAATAAAGCCCTTAAATTGAATTGAATTGAATTGAGAGAGAGAGAGAGGGAGGGAGGGCAAGAGAGGGGTAGAGAGAGGGGTAGAGAGAGAGATTGAGTGAGAGGGAGGGTTTGAGAGGGAGTGAAATAGGGAAGGGAGAGAGAGGTAGAGGTAGAGGTAGAGAGGTAGAGAGGTAGAGAGAGAGAGAGAGAGAGAGAGAGAGAGAGAGGGGGAGAGGAAGTGAAAGAAAGAAGCGTCAGTGACAGAAAGACACAGAAACATAGAAACTGAGACTGGTCTTGAGATGGAGAGGGAGAGGAAACAGTTAGTTCTTTCTGTCCTTTCATTGGGACAGACAGTACCATATCGTTTTCTATGATGGACAGTCAAATAGCAGGCTGATTATGCCTGACCAGATTGCTGTCTGACTCTCTCTATTGTAACCCCTCTACTCGATAGAAAACTTCAATGGAAGGAAGACCATTTTAGAAAATTGGTTAATTGTCCTCTAAAATACATTTTCCTCCTTTGTCCAGCTTTATCTCACGGTAGAGGAGTCACGCAGGCAATTATGAAGAAAGTCATGGTGGAATCTGTTCAAAAGCAGTGAAAGGAGACACATTTTAATGGCATTTGACCTTCTAAGCAGATAGAGAAAATGAACTGAGAGACAAGTGTTTTGAGTTTCTTCCACCTATTTGTGGTCCTCTGTAGCTCAGCTGGTAGAGCATGGCGCTTGTAATGCCAGGATAGTGGGTTTGATCCCCGGGACCACCCATACGTAAAAATGTATGCGCACATGACTGTAAGTCGCTTTGGATAAAAGCGTCTGCTAAATGGCATATTATTATTTGCCCAGTGCTGTGGAGAGTAGTTCGCTTACTTGATATATCCTTTATTTCCACTGTCAAAACCCTTGTTGAAATATGTACTAATCCAGAACTACTTGGCTATACATTTACTTTGAAGGGAAGCCCTTTGAGCAGAGTCTACGTAGTTGTAGCAGAGATAAGTACAGTATATGGTAGCTATGGGCCTTAATTGAAACCTGGTGTTAACATCTCTTGGAGCATCTCTTTCAGATAAAAGGGTGTTATTTTTCCCCCTGCTATCTACTCTTCCCATTCCACAAGATACGACAGCAATGATACTGTATGTCCACCCCATTCCTTCATTTGAGATTAATCTTGAATAATTCAAGACATTTTCACACATACTCATTTGCAGCACTTAACCCTGTAGGGGCTTTCCCATGCAGTTTGCCAATACTCTCAGTGAGAAGGTCTTCCAGTGCAGTGTCCTTGCCTGGAAAGTCTAGGAAAAGTCTAGGAAAATGTCAAGGTCATTTCTGACCTTGCCATTGATGTTATCTGGGTTTAGCTTGGGGACACTGGAGAGGAGCTATCAAGGTCCATTTCATTAAAAACATGCCTATAGTTCTTCTATATTTTTTTAACTAGAAAATGTGTGACATGAGTACAGAACACAGTTTCACCCTGCTCGACAGCCTATCTGAAGGCTGTAAGCTGCACCAGTTAAACCCATGAGGCGACCGAAGCAGGCGACCAAATAGAGAATCAGCCTTGCTTTCATCTCAGGTCCACAGTCACTGGTCTGGGACCTGCTCTGGGGGTGATAAAGAGCCAGAGGAGCATGGGGAATGGTGAACTGGGATCAGCCAGATGCTAGGGTATAGGACATGGTGGCTAGCTAAATCTTAATAGAGGATTACTGGTTCAGGACTATTGATATGGGGATTCTCCAAACATGTCCGGACGTATCAGAAACTATGTTAAACCTCTGTGTGCCTGGGCCTATATGTCAAACAGAGAACAGTTGCCAATACTTCATGATTGCTCCACCCTACATTACAGTGTAAAACTAGAATGATCTTGATCATTTTACTACTATCCTATCCCAAGGGCTGGAATTCCCAATTCAGAGGCTCTGGAATGATTCTGGAATACAGTATCCTATACCCAGGTTTTAATGCTACATTTTCTTCCACATGTATAAGAATGAGTAGAGTTACCAAATACAGTCACTCATAAGATACCACATCTACAACACCATAGATCCGATTGCTAGCTAGCTAACGCTCAATGAAGTCAGATTATGATACAGCATGAAACCCATGATAAGGTCTGTCCATAGTGGGACCTAAAGGCCTGGTAATGTATTGATCTATTTAACTTGTATCAGAGGCAGGCGACTGTGTGGGTGTGTGTGTCCCGCGGTGTGTTGGGGACTCTGTGATCAACACTGTGCCACACGTAGTCCCATGAAAGGGATAAATGGATTGACCTGACCTAGATTCTCTCACAGATCAATACAGGGGAACATACCATTTGCCCATAGACGGGTGATAGACTCATAGTGCTATCTGGTGGTAGGTAGGGAGAGAACGCTGATTATTGCAGTTACATTATTATGTCATTGCGTGCCTTACTACAATGAGTGCTCCATTTAGCTCAAGTTATTTTTTATCAACTGTTATTTGATCAAGTGCTGTTTGATTCATTCCTTCAGTTGTGTGTCTATGAAAAGCTGTTGTAGCTGCTAGCTATATTCATTAGGTTTGAAATAACACACATTCCTTTTGGCCCAGTTCTCCAATATAAGACTTAGCTTCTAAAAATAAACAAAGGTATTTGATTCATTCTGTCAGTTGTGTGTCTATGAAAAGATGTTGTGATTGGTAGCTACATTTATTAAGTTTGACATAACACAGTAATTTTGGCCCAGTTCTCCGATATTAGCCTTAGCTTCTAAAAATAACCATCTGCTAATCGCTTTATAACAATCCCAAGCAGAGTAAAGCGAGTGGCCACATTTAACCATAGCCTTTCAATTTTGGAGCGCTGGTTGCGTTGAGCCTAACTGACTGTAATAGGCTGACAGGCCTTTAACCCCAGCTTAAACACACTGGTAATGACATTAAAACAAGCACTGTGAAATCTCTAATGGGATGTAGAGGGCTTTGTTAGGAAACTATATGAACAAAAATATAAGTGCAACATGTAAAGTGTTGGTCCCAAGTTTCATGAGCTGAAATAAAAGATCCCAGAAATGTTCCATACGCACAAAAAGCTTATTTCTCTCAAATTGTGTGCAGAAATGTGTTTACATCCCTGTTAGTGAGCATTTCTACTATGCCAAGATAATCCATCCACCTGATAGGTGTGGCATATCAAGAAGCGACAGGGGATACACATGACTCCTGGGAGGCACAGCATCTACCCGGAGGTTTATCGCACAATCCCCCGCCCGATGAGGTGGTAAATCGAGGTATTCGGGGGGAATGGCACGGTGGAGGTAGTGTCTGGACTTTCCACCGCGGTTGCCCCAACGGAAACACCTAGACACCTACCCTGACACTCTCGCGACCACCCCATGAGAACCCTCTGCGGCCATGAAAAGGTGGGGTTGTGTGGTGCTAACCAGGGAAGACCTAACACAGCAGGGAAATAATACAAAAGGTGACTTGCTCTCTATGGGTCTTGTGTGTAACCATAGTGACTGGTGCTGTAACCTCCCTAACGAACACAGACCCTAATGGTCGATTGTCAAGTGCTTTGATGGGGAGTGGAATGGATAGGGGAACCAATTTACTACCTAGACTATGTGCTAACGACCTGTCCATAAAGTTCCCAGCCTTACACTGGGGAACTACCGTGTAATCAAGGAAGTTGACGTAAATGGTGAAGTGCACAGCAGGGGGCTCTGAACAAGTGTGGGTTTGCGCTACCTGGGGTGACGCGAGAGTGCCCTGCCTGCCGCCTCCAGACTCAAAAGAATGCAGACAACGGCATGCAGGAGAATGTCCTCTCGTGCCACGAGAGTGACACTGGCGCTGACGTCCTCAGCTCTCCGGATCGCCGATCCACCCAGCTCCATTATCTCCTGATCCGGGTTGGGGAGGGGGAGGGGGGGGTGTTTACAGGCAGGCCCCTTCCAGGATGTCCTCTAGCAGCCAGCAGGTTGTCCAACCGGATGGCCATGTCCACCAGTTGATTGATGGACCACATGGTGTCCCGGCAGGCTAGCTCCCTTCGGATGTCCTCTCGTAGATGGCACCGGAAGTGGTCGATGAGGGCCCGCTCGTTCCACCCGGACCCAGCCGCTAGATTCCTAAACTCCAGGGCGAAGTCCTGTGCGGTCCTCGTCCCCTGCTTCAGGTGGACCAGCCGCTCGCCCACCTCTCTACCTTCGGGCGGGTGATCGAAGATGGCCCGAAAGAGGCAAGCGAACTCCCCGTAGTTGTCCAACGCGGCTCTTCCTTCACTCCAGACCGCGTTGGCCCACTCCAGGGCTTTCCTAGAGAGGCAGGAGACGAGGGCGGACACCTTCTCCCGCTCCGATGGCCTGATGTTCGAATAGTATAAATCCAGTTCCCGTCGAAATCCCGTGGTCGGGATATACAGTTGATGTCATAAGTTTACATACACTTAGGTTGGAGTCATTAAAACTCGTTTTTCAACCACTCCACACATTTCTTGTTAACAAACTATGGTTTTGGCAAGTCGATTAGCACATCTACTTTGTGCATGACGCAAGTAATTTTTTCAACAATTCTTTACAGACAGATTATTTCACTTATAATTCACTGTATCACAATTCCAGTGGGTCAGAAGTTTACATACACTAAGTTGACTGTGCCTTTAAACAGCTTGGAAAATTCCAGAAAATTATGTTATGGCTTTAGAAGCTTCTGATAGGCTAATTGACATCATTTGAGTCAATTGGAGGTGTACCTGTGGATGTATTTCAAGGCCTACCTTCAAACTCAGTGCCTCTTTGCTTGACATCATGGGAAAATCAAAAGAAATCAGCCAAGAACTCTACAAAGAATTGTAGACCTCCACAAGTCTGGTTCGTCCTTGGGAGCAATTTCCAAACACCTGAAGGTACCACGTTCATCTGAACAAACAATAGTACGCAAGTATAAACACCATGGGACCATGCAGCCGTCATACCACTCAGGAAGGAGACACGTTCTGTCTCCTAGAGATGAATGTACTTTGGTGCGAAAAGTGCAAATCAATCCCAGAACAACAGCAAAGGACCTTGTGAAGATGCTGGAGGAAACAGGTACACAAGTATCTATATGCACAGTAAAACGAGTCCTATATCGACATAACCTGAAAGGCCGCTCAGCAAGGAAGAAGCCACTGCTTCAAAACCGCCATAAAAAAGCCAGACTATGGTTTGTAACTGCACATGGGGACAAAGATCGTACTTTTTGGAGAAATGTCCTCTGGTCTGATGAAACAAAAATAAACTGTTTGGCCATAATGACCATCGTTATGTTTGGAGGAAAAAGGGGGTTGCTTGCAAGCTGAAAAACACCATCCCAAACGTGAAGCACGGGGGTGGCAGCATCATGCTGTGGGGGAGCTTTGCTGCAGGAGGGACTGGTGCACTTCACAAAATAGATGGCATCATGAGAAAGGAACATGATGTGGATATATTGAAGCAACATCTCTAGACATCAGTCAGGAAGTTAAAGCTTGGTCGCAAATGGGTCTTCCAAATGGACAATGACCCCAAGCATACTTCCAAAGTTGTGGCAAAATGGTTTAAGGACAACAAAGTCAAGGTATTGGAGTGGCCATCACAAAGCCCTGACCTCAATCCTATTGAAAATTTGGGGGCAGAACTGAAAAAGTGTGTGCGAGCAAGGAGGCCTACAAACCTGACTCAGTTACACCAGCTCTGTCAGGAGGAATGGGCCAAAATTCACCCAACTTATTGTGGGAAGCTTGTGGAAGGCTACCCAAAACGTTTGACCCAAGTTAAATAATTTAAAGGCAATGCTACCAAATACGAATTGAGTGTATGTAAACTTCTGACCCACTGGGAATGTGATTAATGAAATAAAAGCTGAAATAAATAATTCTCTCTACTATTATTCTGACATTTCACATTCTTAAAATAAAGTGGTGATCCTAACTGACCTAAGACAGGGAATTTTTACTAGGATTAAATGTCAGGAATTGTGAAAAACTGTATTAGGCTACACTCCAGTGTGCAAAACAGGCGCACTGGAAAATAAAAGGCATACGGGGAAATATTCCCGGCAATACGAAATACACGGAGCTCCACCGAGCTTCTCTCTCCTCCACAATAAACAATCACACACAAAGACAAGGGGGCAGAGGGAACACTTATTATGTACTCATAATAACGGCTACACTGCAGTAATCCATTTTGTTACAGTTGCTTACTGTTACAATTGCAGGTCCTGATCTTAGAACCAGTACCATCTCTCAGAACCAGTTGTTCTGTAAACACTAGCGAGAATCACACAACATTAGGAACCACCCGTGTCCTTGGTTCTCTCGTTTGACATCAATACTATTCATAATAATAATGTGATTGATAGATGCTACTGAATGTAAGTGCAACAAAAACGACAATGGAAGTGCAACAATTCCTCCAGCTAAGGCTTCAACCACAGTTTTCACCCAACCGTGCCATTCAGCTCATACAGTGGCTTGTGAAAGTATTCACCCCCCTTGGCATTTTTCCTATTTTGTTGCCTTACAACCTGGAATTAAAATTGATTTTTGTGGGGTTTGTATCATTTGATTTACACAACATGCCTACCACTTTGAAGATACAAAACATTTTTTGTTGTAAAACAAACAAGAAATAAGACAAAAAAAACGGAAAACTTGAGCGTGCATAACTATTCACCCCCCCCAAAGTCAATACTTTGTAGAGCCACTTTTTGCAGCAATTACAACTGCAAGTCTCTTGGGGTGTGTCTCTATAAGCTTGGCACATCTAGCCACTGGGATTTTTGCCCATTCTTCAAGGCAAACTGCTCCAGCTCCTTCAAGTTGGATGGGTTCCGCTGGTGTACAGCAATCTTTAAGTCATACCACAAATTCTCAATTGGATTGAGGTCTGGGCTTTGACTAGGCCATTCCAAGACATTTAAATGTTTCCTGTTAAACCACTTGAGTGTTGCTTAGGGTCATTGTCCTGCTGGAAGGTGAACCTCCATCCCAGTCTCAAATCTCTGGAAGATTGAAACCGGTTTCCCTCAAGAATTTCCCTGTATTTAGCACCATTCATCATTCCTTCAATTCTGACTAGTTTCCCAGTCCCTGCCGATGAAAAACATCCCCACAGCATGATGCTGCCACCACCATGCTTCACTGTGGGGATGGTGTTCTCGGGGTGATGAGAGGTATTGGGTTTGCGCCAGACATAGCGTTTTCATTTCATTGATGGCCAAAAAGCTCAGTTTTAGTCTCATCTGACCAGAGTACCTTCTTCCATATGTTTGGGGAGTCTCCCACATGCCTTTTGGCGAACATGTTTGCTTATTTCTTTCTTTAAGCAATGGCTTTTTTTCTGGCCACTCTTTGGTAATGCCCAGCTCTGTGGAGTGTACGGCTTAAAGTGGTCCTATGGACAGATACTCCAATCTCCGCTGTGGAGCTTTGCAACTCCTTCAGGGTTATCTTTGGTCTCTTTGTTGCCTCTCTGATTAGTGCCCTCCTTGCCTGGTCTGTGAGTTTTGGTGGGCGGCCCTCTCTTGGCAGGTTTGTTGTGGTGCCATATTCTTTCAATTTTTTAATGATGGATTTAATGGTGCTCCGTGGGATGTTCAAAGTTTCTGATATTTTAAAAAACCCAACCCTGATCTGTACCTCTCCACAACTTTGTCCCTGACCTGTTTGGAGAGCTCCTTGGTCTTCATGGTGCCGCTTGCTTGGTGGTGTTGCAGACTCTGGGGCCTTTCAGAACAGGTGTATATACACTGAGATCATGTGACAGATCATGTGACACTTAGATTGTACACAGGTGGACTTCATTTAACTAATTATGTGATTGCTGAAGGTAATTGGTTGCACCAGATCTCATTTAGGGGCTTCATAGCAAAGGGGGTGAATACATATTCACACACCACTTTTCCGTTATTTATTTTTTATAATTTTTTGAAGCTAGTTATTTTTTTCATTTAACTTCACCAATTTGGACTATTTTGTGTATGTCCATTACATGAAATCCAAATAAAAATCCATTTAAATTACAGTTTGTAATGCAAAAAAAAATGGAAAAACGCCAAGGGGGATGAATACTTTTGCAAGGCACTGTAAATGAGCTAAATGACCTCCTCTCCCCCTCTCCTCCTCTCCTCCTCTCCTCCTCCTGTCTCTCTCCTCTCCCCATCCTCTCCTCCTCTCCCCCTCTTCTCCCCATCTCCTCCTCCTCTATCCTCTCCTCCTCTCCCCCTCCTCTCCCCCTCTCCTCCTCCTCTCTCCCCCTCTCCTCCTCCTGTCTCCCTCCTCTCCTCCTCCTTTCCTCTTCCTCTCTCCCTCCTCCCCCCTCTCCTCCTCCTCTCTCCCCCTCTCCTCCTTCTCTCTTCCTCCTCTCCCCCTCCCCTCCCCCTGTCTCCCTCCTCTCCCCCTCCTCTCCTCCTCCTCTATCCCTCCTCTCTTACTCCTCTCACCCTCCTCTACCCCCTCTCCTCCTCTCTCCCTCTTCTCCCCCTCTCTTCCTCCTCTCTCCCTCCTCTCCTCCTCCTCTCTCCCCCTCCTCTCCTCCTCATCTCTCCCTCCTCATCTCTCCCTCCTCTCCTCTCTCCCTCCTCTCCTCCTCCTATCCCCCTTCGCTCCTCCTCCCCTCCTCTCCTCCTCCTCTCTCCCTCCTCTCCTCCTATCTCCCTCCTCTCCTCCTCCTCTCTCACTCTCTCCCTCTCTCCTCCTCTCTCCCTCCTCTCCCCCTCCCTTCCCCCTGTCTCCCTCCTCTCCCCCTCCTCTCCTCCTCCTCTCTCCCTCCTCTCCTCCTCCTCTCTCCCTCCCCCCTCCTCTCCTCCTCTCTCCTCTCCTCCTCTCCCCCTCCTCTCCCACTCTCCTCCTCCTTTCTTCCCCTCTCCTCCTCCTGTCTCCCTCCCATCCTCCTCCTCTCCTCCTCTCCTCCTCCTGTCTCCCTCCTCTCCTCCTCCTTTCCTCTTCCTCTCTCCCTCCTCCCCCCTCTCCTCCTCCTCTCTCCCCCCTCTCCTCCTCCTCTCTTCCTCCTCTCCCCCTCCCCTCCTCCTGTCGCCCTCCTCTACTCTTCCTCTCTCCCTCCTCTCTTCCTCCTCTCACCCTCCTCTACCCCCCTCTCCTCCTCTCTTCCTCCTCTCCTCCTCCTATCCCCCTCTCCACCTCCTCTCTCCCTCCTCTCCTCCTACTCCCTCCTCTCCTCCTCTCCCCCTCTCCTCCTCCTCTCTCCCTCATCTCCTCCTCCTCTCCCCCTTCTCTCCTCCTCCCCTCCTCTCCTCCTCCTCTCTCCCTCCTCTCCTCCTCTCTCCCTCCTCTCCTCCTCCTCTCTCCCTCTCTCCTCCTCTCTCCCTCCCTCTCTCCTCCTCTCCTCCTCCTTTTGTCTTCCTGTCTTCCCTGTGTGGCGTGTGGTGCCCTTCTGATCTATAGGGTCTTCCATCCTGCACTAACACTGCCATAAATATTAACACCACAATAGAGGTGATTTCTATTGTCCTCTCCCTCCTCCTCTCCCCCTCCTCTCCTCCTCTCCCCCTCTCCTCCTCCTCTCTCCCTCCTCTCCCCTCCCCTCCCCCTGTCTCCCTCCTCTCCCCCTCCTCTCCTCCTCCTCTCTCCCTCCTCTCCTCCTCCTCTCTCCCTCCTCTACCCTCCTCTCCTCCTCTCTCCTCTCCTCCTCTCCCCCTCCTCTCCCACTCTCCTCCTCCTTTCTCCCCCTCTCCTCCTCCTGTCTCCCTCCCATCCTCCTCCTCTCCTCCTCTCCTCCTCCTGTCTCCCTCCTCTCCTCCTCCTTTCCTCTTCCTCTCTCCCTCCTCCCCCCTCTCCTCCTCCTCTCTCCCCCTCTCCTCCTCCTCTCTTCCTCCTCTCCCCCTCCCCTCCTCCTGTCTCCCTCCTCTACTCTTCCTCTCTCCCTCCTCTCTTCCTCCTCTCACCCTCCTCTACCCCCCTCTCCTCCTCTCTCCCTCTTCTCCCCCTCTCTTCCTCCTCTCTCCCTCCTCTCCTCCTCCTCTCCTCCTCCTCTCTCCCCCTCCTTTCCTCCTCATCTCTCCCTCCTCTCCTCTCTTCCTCCTCTCCTCCTCCTATCCCCCTCTCCACCTCCTCTCTCCCTCCTCTCCTCCTACTCCCTCCTCTCCTCCTCTCCCCCTCTCCTCCTCCTCTCTCCCTCATCTCCTCCCTCCTCTCCCCCTTCTCTCCTCCTCCCCTCCTTTCCTCCTCCTCTCTCCCTCCTCTCCTCCTCTCTCCCTCCTCTCCTCCTCCTCTCTCCCTCTCTCCTCCTCTCTCCCTCCCTCTCTCCTCCTCTCCTCCTCCTTTTGTCTTCCTGTCTTCCCTGTGTGGCGTGTGGTGCCCTTCTGATCTATAGGGTCTTCCATCCTGCACTAACACTGCCATAAATATTAACACCACAATAGAGGTGATTTCTGTTGTCCTCTCCCTCCTCCTCTCCCCCTCCTCTCCTCCTCTCCCCCTCTCCTCCTCTTCTCTCCCTCCTCTCCCCCCCCTCTCCTCCTCCTTTCTCCCCCTCTCCTCCTCCTGTCTCCCTCCCATCCTCCTCCTCTCCTCCTCCTGTCTCCCTCCTCTCCTCCTCCTTTCCTCCTCCTCTCTCCCTCCTCCCCCCTCTCCTCCTCCTCTCTCCCCCTCTCCTCTCCTCTCTTCCTCCTCTCCCCCTCCCCTCCCCCTGTCTCCCTCCTCTCCCCCTCCTCTCCTCCTCCTCTCTCCCTCCTCTCCTCCTCCTCTCACCCTCCTCTACCCCCCTCTCCTCCTCTCTCCCTCTTCTCCCCCTCTCTTCCTCCTCTCTCCCTCCTCTCCTCCTCCTCTCCTCCTCCTCTCTCCCCCTCCTCTCTCCCTCCTCTACCCCCTCTCCTCCTCCTCTCTCCCTCCTCTCCCCCTCCTCTCCCCCTCCTCTCCTCCTCCTCTCTCCCTCTTCTCCCCCTCTCTTCCTCCTCTCCTCCTCCTCTCTCCCTCCTCTTCTCCTCCTCTCTTCCTCCTCTCTTCCTCCTCTCCCCCTTCTCTCCTCCTCATCTCTCCCTACTCATCTCTCCCTCCTCTCCTCTCCTCTCCTCTCTTCTCCTCTCCCTCTCCTCTCCTCTCTCCTCTCCTCTCCTCTCCTCTCCTCTCCTCTCCTCTCCTCTCCTCTCCTCTCCTCTCCTCTCCTCTCCTCTCCTCTCTCCCTCCTCTCCTCCTCCTACCCCCCCTCTCCACCTCCTATCTCCCTCCTCTCCTCCTACTCCCTCCTCTCCTCCTCCTCTCCCCCTCCTCTCCTCCTCTCTACCTCCTCTCCTCCTCCTCTCTCCCTCTCTCCTCCTCTCTCCCTCCCTCTCTCCTCCTCTCCTCCTCCTTTTGTCTTCCTGTCTTCCCTGTGTGGCGTGTGGCGCCCTTCTGATCTATAGGGTCTTCCATCCTGCACTAACACTGCCATAAATATTAACACCACAATAGAGGTGATTTCTATTCTCCTCTCCCTCCTCCTCCCCTCCTTCTCTCCTCTCCCTCCTCCTTCCCTCCTTCTCTCCTCTCCCTCCTCCTCCCCTCCTCTCCTCTCCTCTCCCTCCTCCTTCCCTCCTTCTCTCCTCTCCCTCCTCCTCCTCCTCGCTAACTGCTGCGGCGAGACCCTGAGCCAGACACCATGGATTGATTGATCGTGACTCGAGGGAGTGGAGGGGAGAGGGGTGTGTGTGTGTAGATAGTGAAGTAGGGAGAGGGCAGTACAGTAAGGTGACCCTAAAGCCCCTAGTTACTGATCCAATACGGGGGAGGAAGAGGCATGAGGGGGGGACACCGTCCTGTTGTGTAGCTGTAACAGCAAATCCTCTATTGGAAGCTGGTGAAAAGGGGGGAAGAGGGAGGGGATAGAATAATAAATAACTTTACAATAAACAGAAATAGTAAAAGTGCTTTAGCTGCAGTAATTTCATGCAGACTCCAGTGCAGTAAATCTGTATTTTCATATCTCTCTCCAGTATACTGTGTGTTCTCATGGCTGTGCTGTAACATGGTTGTTATGAGGGATGGATGGGGGATCCTCAGCTTGTTGTGTTTCCAGACAGACAGACAGATAGACAGACAGGCAGACAGGCAGGCAGGAAGGCAGACAGACAGGCAATGATGGTGGATGAATAGATCGATAGAGATTCTCCCCCAAAGCCAGTCCTACTGGCTGCCTCACTGAACTGAGCTGTGCAGGGAGTGAATGAGGCAGCCAGTAGCCAGCAGCCAGCCTGAGGATAATTATGTGATCTATACAAACTCAAAACATTCTCTCGGTCTCTCTCTCTCTCTCTCTCTCTCTCTCTCTCTCTCTCGGTCTCTCTCTCTCTCTCTCTCTCTCTCTCTCTCTCTCTCTCTCTCTCTCTCTCTCTTCCTCTCTTTCTGCCCCCTCTCTCTTTTTCTCTCTCTCTTTCCCTCTCTCTCTCTGTGTTTCTCTGTGACTCGATCCCCCCTCTCTCTCTCCCTCTCTCAATTTTTCACTTATCTTTTCCCAATTCTATGGCTTGTGAGTCGTGAGAAAGGGGAGAGTAGAGAGAATATTTTTATGTTGTTTTCTTGCACTGCACCAAGTCTGAAGCTAGAGACTAGAGACTAGAAGCTAGAGGCTAAAGGCTAGAAGCTAGAGACTAGAAGCTAGAGGCTAGAGGCTAGAAGCTAGAAGCTAGAAGCTAGAAGCTAGAGGCTAGAGGCTAGAAACTAGAGGCTAGAAGCTAGAAGCTAGAAGCTAGAGGCTAGAAGCTAGAAGCTAGAAGCTAGAGGCTAGAAGCTAGTGGCTAGAGGCTAGAAGCTAGAAGCTAGAAGCTAGAGGCTAGTGGCTAGAAGCTAGAGGCTAGAAATCTAGAAGCTAGAAGCTAGAGGCTAGAAGCTAGAAGCTAGAAGCTAGAGGCTAGAAGCTAGTGGCTAGAGGCTAGAAGCTAGAAGCTAGAAGCTAGAGGCTAGTGGCTAGAAGCTAGAAGCTAGAGAACTAGAAGCTAGAGAACATAGACTAGAAGCTAGAGCCTAGAGGCTAGAGGCTAGAAGCTACAAGCTAGAGGCTAGAAGCTAAAAGCTATAAACTAGAAGCTAGAGGCCAGAGGCTAAAGGCTAGAAGCTAAAGCCTAGAAGCTATAAACTAGTAGCTAGAGGCCAGAGGCTAAAGGCTAGAAGCTAAAGCCTAGAAGCTATAGGCTAGAAGCTAGAGACTAGAGGCTACAAGCTAAATGCTAGAGGCTAGAAACTAGAAGCTAAAGGCTAAAAGCTAGAGGCTAGATCCTAGAAGCTAGAGACTATAAGTACTAGGTTAGAAGCTAGAAGCTAGAGGCTTAAAGCTAGAGTCTAGAGATTAAAGACTAAAGAATAGAAGCTAGAGGCTAAAAGCTAGTGGCTAGAGGCTAGGACCTAGAAGCTAGAAGCTATAGGCTAGAGGCTAGAAGCTATAGGCTAGAAGCAAGAGGCTAAAAAGCTAGAGGCTATAGCCTAGAAGCGAAATGCTAAAGACTAGAAGCTAGAGGCTAGGACCTAGAAGCTAGAGGCTAGGACCTAGAAGCTAAAGACTAGAAGCTAGAGGCTAAAAGCTAGTGGCTAGAGGCTAGAAACTAGAAGCTAGTGGCTAAAAACTAGAGTCTAGAGCAAGGATCATCAACTAGATTCATCTACGGGACAATTTTTTCTTGGGCGGTTAATCGGGGGGCCGGAATATAATTACAAATAATTTGTAGACTGCAAATTGACCGCAAGGAGCCTAAACAGATATACTATTTGACTAAAACATAATAATTTCAAACCTTGCTTACATTTGTATTCGATCACGTGTTTCTCTATTATGCGTGGGAATACTTGGGAACAGATTTCCCAAATTAAAATCACTTGGAGCTGATTTCTTTGGTGTTTTTAGTCTTTTATGTCCAACAATGAACATTTTACGCAAACAATTTTTTGGGGGCCAAATAAAACTGATTCTGCCCGCGGGCCGCCAGTTGGGGAACCCTGGGCTAGAGGCTAGAAGCTAGAGGCTAGGAGTCGATAAAAAAAAATGGGCAGTCAAATAAACAGGGAGGGTCAGAGTCATACAAAGTCATACTTTACCACTATATGACTAGACTGCATCTTACATGAGCCTAGCTGAGTCTAGAAAATTGGCAATTTTCCACACAGAGTGACACCCAATGACACTTCATATTCACGACAGCTCCCCTAAACAGTTTCAGGGGGGAATCTCATTGGTTGATGTCTCACTGCAGGGATGACAAAGTGTATTTAGGTTAGCCTGGTTTCCAAATGGAGGACTCTTTTCTGTCCCCATCACTGTCACTTAGCCATTCAAATTGCATGTGAGTGAGAGAGAGACGGAGTGAGAGAGAGAGAGAGAGCGAGAGGTCCCATCCATAGTGATATTGTGATGGTATCTGTGGGCTGTGGTCCGTTCCGGACATGTACTGTACTGTAGCATGGATTACCCAGAAGCCCTGAGGAGTGTCAGGCGATGGTGTGCATCAACAGATGTCACTGTTCCATTATGGGGGGGTGGGGTGCAAAGGGGGCTGGGAAGAGGAGGTGCAAAGAGGTGCAGTGAGTTTATGAATGTGCACACACTCGACCAACACACTATTCCTGATAGTGTCACTGAGGGGTCAGAGGTGGAGAGTGTCAGACAGGTGGGACAAACACTCTCCGGCCCTGAATGAGCCTTTCCTCAAAACTATCTCACTCCTCCTTGAAGAGAGTTGGAGCTACCATGCTGCCATACCCATCCACACACAGCCAGACACCCATCAGAGATGTGACTGACAAGACAGACGGGATCTGTACTCATATCTTCTATCTGGCTGAGCCTCCTTCGACTGAGACACTGTCTGCTAGTCAGACAGGGGAGTCTCCTCCCAAAGCCTAGAGTTGACAAGTAGACCAGGTTCTTGACAGACTTCAACTAGAAACACCAGACAGTGAGGTTGTTTTTGTAGTTTTATAGTTTTGGAAGTTTCTGTTATCCTAGGTTGTCGACTTACAAGCTGAACAACTTGTACTGGAGCAAGACGTGGTGAAACGAAAATTGCATGAAATGTGTCCTGTCTGAGACATGATTTTGATCTCTCTATATCAGTAACGCTTCAGTTAGACTGTGCAGCTTGGAATCTTAGAAAGCTCACCTGGTGTCCCATTCCCCAGACCTCTTAGGGAGGTCAAATAAATATCTTCATTTCTGCTCTCGTTTGGTAAACACCAAAGCTGAGAAAGAGAGAAGGAGAGAGAGAGTTGGTGAGAAAGAGTGTGTGTGTGTGTGCACACATTCAACTGTCTCTCTGCAGGCCTAATGGGAGCTGTGTGTTGATTCCCAATACGGTAGACGCTACACGGTCTCTGCTATGTGTTGATTCCCAATACGGTAGACACCAGGGTTTCCATTAGCCGGTAATAGCCGGCTTTTCGCCGATAAGAAATAGAAAAGCCCATAAATAAAATTGGTACCGGTAGAAGAAGAAAATATTCCATTGCGAAATAATGTTTTTTTAGCCTCTTCATTGATGGAAATACCAGTCGATGGAAATACATTTGACTGGTCATGCTTATCAGTCTATAGGTTCATTTGCATAATTTAGTGGAATGAAATTGGCGCGTGTGTACAGTATATTTGTTATGTGTCTTATTCATCACACGCGTGCAGCATATAGATGCAGAGTCTTTGAGCTGAAAACCTGTCAGACAGCAGGAGAGCTGCTGCAGCATCTCAAACAGTAAATCCACCGGCATCATCAGCACCTCACACACCACTTTGCAATGAGCTGGAGCCGGTATGAACGTTTTAATAGATATTATGAGGCATGTCTTACCTTGCTTCAAAGTAGCCTGTTAGATCTCCTCTCTTTCTACATTTCTAATGGATATTTTAATCTCTGTCACGTGAAACCGCTTTCATGTGCAGTACACTTTTGACAACACTGTTTTCCCGCTAATTGCATTATGGAACGAACATTCACACGTAGCTGACTGCCTTGTGCGCATTGCTGCACTGATAACGTGAAGAAATAATAGTTTATAAACTTTTTAAAGCTAAACATTCTGATCTGTTGCATCAGACTCATTGCTTTTTAACGTTATTTTTTTGTATATATTTTTTTTATAGGCCTACTGGTTGTAGGAATTTGGGATCTATCTTCCCACAGCTGTCCCAGAGTCTGATTGGACTAGGCTATTTCTTTCTCGACAAGCTGACCAATAGAATAGGTCAACTTTTCTACTATGGGGGATAGTAGATTGACATAGGCTAGTGATTTTGCTGTTCGTTACGCATCTTGTTGGCTGAGGAAAAGTAAATGTGGACAGTTATTTTAACACCTTCAAAGTGCACATCAGAATTCGGTAAGAAGGGCCGCACATTGTTGCATCCTCGACTTGCATGTTTTGTTAATATTAATTACCATAATCGAAATCTGATTTCTGTCATTCCTTAGCACAGTGGGTGGACGCCCTAATCAGGTTACGCACCCAATACATATGGGTCCGGTACATTTCTCAAATGTCCGGTAAATTAAAATGCTGCCGGTCAAATGTCCGGAAACCCTGGTAGACGCTAAACAGTCTCTGCTGTGTGTTGATTCCCAGTACGGTAGACGTTAAACAGTCTCTGGTGTGTCTGTGTTGATTCCTAGTCCACATGCCCCTCGTTAGTCTCACCCAAGTGTGTGCCACTATGCACACTATGTGTGTGTGTGTGTGTGTACGTGTGTACGTGTGTACGTGTGTGTGTGTGTGGCGAGGTCTTGAAATGATCCATCTACCGCGTGACACACACCGATACTAGGAATAATTGGGTCCACACACACACAGACACACACACACCCCCTCCCCATGCACACACAGCGAGGGTCCACATAGTTCTGTGTTGTGGGGTAGTAATTCCTGTTTCCCTGTAGGCCTGGAGACAGCAGTGTGTGTGTCAGAGGAATGCTAATAGGGTTGATCTGGGACCCTTTCTGTCAATCTCAAACTCAGGTTCAGTGTCAGGCTATAGGAACATGTTTGAAGGACCTGGTCTAGCCCTGAGAATGGATGTCAAAACCCCATTCACCTTCATCCTTCACAGGGGATGTAGAACCCATATGTCTCACGTCCATCATGTGGGTGTGTGTGATGGGTGAGGGGATTGGGGGCGGGGAATGTGTTTGTGTGTGTGTGTGTGCTAATCTGTCCCTGCGGCTCTCTCTGACGGCAGGTCTTGTCACAGTGATCGGTAAATAGACCCAGACTGCAGTGATTTCATCTAGGTGGGGTTACTATAGACCAGACACACACACACACACACACCGGAAGGAACAATACAACCTTGTCACCATGGCAATGGAAGAGATGTGGTTCAGAGTCAACAATGAATTGCCTTCACCTGTAGGTAAGAGAAAAAGAGAGCAAGGGAGGAGAGAGAGAGAGAGAGAGACAGAGACAGAGAGAGAGACAAAGAGAGAGAGAGGGAGAGAGAGAGAGAGAGAGAGAGAGAGAGAGAGAGAGAGAGAGAGAGAGAGAGAGAGAGAGAGAGAGAGAGAGAGAGAGAGAGAGAGAGAGAGAGAGAGAGAGAGAGAGAGACGGAGACGGAGACGGAGACAAAGAGGTTTACAATGTTGTTCTGTTTCATTCTGTGTTGCTTTCAAAATGCTGTAACAGTAGACATTGGCCTTGTGTTGAGGACACAAGCATAAATCTCCCTGGGATCAGCTCAACACTGTCGGATGTTACAGGCCTGTATAGTGTTACTGTGGGAAAGAAGCTAGTTGTTCTATGAAAGAGTACACACACAGACACAAACACACACACACACACACACACACACACACACACACACACACACACACACACACACACACACACACACACACACACACACACACACACACAAAGAGGGTGAGAAAGAGGGGTAGTTCACCTTCTCCTCTCCTCTCTCCTCCCTAAGGGAGCTCTTTGAAAGGACCAACGCCCATGACATGTTGTCCTTGCCTCTTTTCTGCCAGTCTCACTGCATCCCTGGGCCTTGAACAGTCACACACACACACACACACACACACACACACACACACACACACACACACACACCACCACCCAGAGCGCACACACACACACACAGTTTTAGGACACACATCACCACATCCCCAAGCGGAGCAGAAACATGAATTCACTCCGATAGATTGAGGAAGGGGAGGGTTCTACAGTGTGACTGCCGTCCTATTGCCCCATCACCACACACACATCCATTCTTCCATCCTGCCGATAGTTTCCCAGAACGGACGCACGGCGGCCCATGCTGCAGAATGACAGAATAGATAGAAGCCAAGTGCATGAGGCCAGTGTGGGACCCGTGTGAAAAATGGCCCAATTTGTTGTTGAGCAGAAATCAATGGCTGAGCGCTGTGGTCTGCTGGTGCGTGGCTAGACCGCCATCACTGCTCACTGTGCTCCCGATCCCCTCTCTCACTTCACACACAGAAGACAAAATAATGGTGTGATGGCTGCTCTCTGTCTTTCTCTCTCTCACTATCTGTCTCTGTGCGTGTCCCACTCTCTTTTTCCCACTCAGGACAATTTTACATTTTAGTCATTTAGCAGACGCTCTTATCCAGAGCGACTTACAGTTAGTGAGTGCATACATTTTTCATACTGGCCCCACGAATCCACAACCCTGGCGTTGCAAGCGCCATGCTCTACCAACTGAGCTACAGGGGACTACAAAGATCACATGCGTTCTCAAAACCAAGGGGCTGGGGCCTCCCGAGTGGCGCAGCGGTCTGCATCACAGTGCTGCGGCGTCACCACAGCCCGGGATCGAACCCAGGCTGTGTCTCAACCGGCCGTGACCGGGAGTCCCATAGGGCGACGCACAATTGGCCCAGCGTCGTCCGGGTTAGGGGAGGGTTTGGCCGGGGGGGGCTTTACTTTGCTCATCGCGCTCTAGCGACTCCTTGTGGCGGGCTGACTTCGGTCGTCAGTTGAATGATGTTTCCTCCGACACATTGGTGCAGCTGGCTTCCGGGTTAAGCGGGCGGATGTTAAGAAGCGCAGCATGGCTGATCATGTTTCGGAGGACGCATGACTCGACCTTCGCCTCTCCCGAGCCCGTTGTGAAGTTACAGCGATGAGACAAGATCGTAATCATGAAATTGGGGAGAAAAAGGGGGTAAAAATTACAAAAATTAAGACTGAAGGGGTGATTAGGGGTAATTTCACAGAGATTTGCCCCATCAGAGCGGAAAGCAAAGGTGAGGTAGACGAGGATGCTGAGGATGCTGTTAGAAGCAAGTTAGCTGAACGTTTGGCCGTAACCAGGAAGAAGCGTTTGACCAGAACCAGGAAGTCCCAATTACCCAGAACCACTGGAGCAGAGGTGGCAGGGTACGTCTCCTGATCTGCATCACTTATTTATTCATGTCTCTCTCTCCTTCTCTTTTTCAATCTGTGTTTGTGTGTGTGTGTATGTTTGCGTGCATGTGTGGATGTGGATGTGTGTGATCATCTGCATGTGTGTGTATCCAGTGCAGTCAGTATGTATCAGAGTCAGACACACAGATTTAGACTCTGATGATTGGTTCCCATGATGCATCAGCAGTCAGTTGTTAGCGCTCATGCTAATGTATGCTCAGGATCGGGGCCGCTGAGAAAACATGCCGGTGACCTTTTGACCTCCTCTCAGTGGTCTGCTCATATAACCCACCATCACTTCCAAAACTTCAGTCAGCGTTTTCGAAGTCCAACAGGTATCTACTGTAGATAAACAAATAGGTAGGATTCATGCTGGGTAAAGGGAGGTGAGGTTCTCTGCATCACGTTTAGATTTCAGTTCCTGGGGCATCGTCTGAGATCTGGAAAACAGACGGAGCAGAGCGCTGTGTCACCATGACAGGCCCAGGTGATGAACGACCTCGCTGCGAAATGAGAGAACGTGAACATTATGGCAGAATGAGGGAGGGAGGGAGGGAGGGAAGGAAGGAGCTTTTACCCAATGCAACCATTTTGAATTAGAGCGGGGGAGAGGGAGACAGAGGAGAGGGGAGAGAGTAAATTATGTCGACAGTGAGAAAGATGGAGAGAGACATACAGTGAGAGAAAGCTTTGAGACAGAGAGAGCAAGAGGGAGAGATGGAACGAGAGAGATGGAACGGGAGAGATGGAACGGGAGAGAGGGAACGGGAGAGATGGAACGTGAGAGATGGAACGGGAGAGATGGAACGGGAGAGAGGGAACGGGAGAGAGGGATGAGGGGGAGATGGAACGGGAGAGAGGGAATGGGAGAGAGGGATGAGGGAGAGAGGGAACGGGAGAGATGGAACGGTAGAGAGGGAACGGGAGAGAGTGAACGGGAGAGAGGGATGAGGGAGAGATGGAACAGGAGAGAGGGAACGGGAGAGAGGAATGAGGGAGAGAGGGAACGGGAGAGAGGGATGAGGGAGAGAGGGATGAGGGAGAGAGGGAACGGGAGAGAGGGAACGGGAGAGAGGGATGAGGGAGAGAGGGATGAGGGAGAGAGGGAACAGGAGAGAGGAATGAGGGAGAGAGGGAACAGGAGAGAGGGAACGGGAGAGAGGGAACGGGAGAGAGGGATGAGGGAGAGAGGGAACGGGAGAGAGGGATGAGGGAGAGAGGGATGAGGGAGAGAGGGAACAGGAGAGAGGAATGAGGGAGAGAGGGAACAGGAGAGAGGGAACGGGAGAGAGGGAACGGGAGAGAGGAATGAGGGAGAGAGGGAACGGGAGAGAGGGATGAGGGAGAGAGGGATGAGGGAGAGAGGGAACAGGAGAGAGGAATGAGGAGAGAGGGAACAGGAGAGAGGGAACGGGAGAGAGGGAACGGGAGAGAGGGATGAGGGAGAGAGGGAACAGGAGAGAGGAATGAGGGAGAGAGGGAACAGGAGAGAGGGATGAGGGAGAGAGGGATGAGGGAGAGAGGGATGAGGGAGAGAGGGAACGGGAGAGAGGGATGAGGAAGAGAGGGATGAGGGAGAGAGGGAACAGGAGAGAGGGAACGGGAGAGAGGGATGAGGGAGAGGTTGGAAGAGGGCAGCTGATGACAAACAGGCTCATTATTCTTTGTTAAATGTCAGTTGCTGAACTTCAGAGAGAGATAAATGTCTTTATTCTTTATTCTTTTGGAACTTTTGTGAATGTAATGTTTACTGTTAATTTACATTTACATTTACATTTTAGTCATTTAGCAGACGCTCTTAACCAGAGCGACTTACAGGAGCAATTAGGGTTAAGTGCCTTGCTCAAGGGCACATTAACGTCATTTAGCAGACGCTCTTAGCCAGAGCGACTCACAAATTGGTGCGTTCACCCTATAGCCAGTGGGATAACCACTTTACAATTTGGGGGGGTTAGAAGAAGAAGAATTTGTATTGTTTATTATCTACTTCACTTGCCTTGGCAATAAAGCCCCTTAAAATGAATTGAATTGAAATTGAATTGAATTGAGAGAGAGAGAGAGAACGCTAGACTGGCAGAAGGTATGCCTGCAGGGTATAAACATAGAGGGCATGTTAACAGGGCATGGGTAATGCCAGCCTTGCAGAGTCCATGGAGCACTGTTATGGGGCATGCTGTTATTGTTATCAACGCGAGCTATGGGTTTACCTTGAATAGCCCACCTGCTCCAGACCTAGTTTCTGGTTACAGTATATCACCATCTTCTCTCAACTCTTCTGATGCAGGCTTCCACACAAGGAGCCAGCCGGACATTTTTTCTGATGTGTGATCTCCTTCACGTGTGATCTCCTTCACATGTGATCTCCCACTTTGTTGTTCCTCGTTTGATTCGATATTGTCCCGTCGGTCGAGGGACTATGCATTATTGATGCGAAGAATAAATAAACAAATTAATAATGAAAACAAAAAATGCATTTTTCACGATGCCGTCTCGGTCTGCGCCAACGTGTGTGTGATGAGCTCAGGGACGTGAAAACAGACAGGTGACAGCACATTGAGTGGAGATGAATGCCAGTCCTAACAATGATTCCTCCCGTGTATCTCCAACACTACAGGAGAGATAAGACAGCTTTGACATGAGCCCCGGATCAATAATTTAGTGATTGGCTGACTGGAATATGCTACAGTTTCAGTTTTGTCTAATTGCTTTACAAGGTGCTCCCGTTGAAGTCAGTGATACTGACACACCTCTGAATTCAACGGTGTAAATCCCTTTGCTACTTTTGTTGGTGCTTGAAGGTGGAACATCAGCTTAAAACTAATTTGAACTGCATTGTTTATGCTAGTTTGTGGGTCATTGCTTTTTCAGACAGAGTTAGCATTTGATAGCATTTCTTAGCGTTCGCTGCGTTTTTGCTGGCAGATTTAGTGTAGTCGTAAACACAGACCTTGTTTCTGGTTCACCTGAGGTAAATGTAGCATTACTGAGTGTGTCTGAAGCACAGAAAGTTGATAGTTGGTTTCCCAAGACATCACTGCATTAATGAATGGCCCGTTCCTGTCCAGTGTTCTGTCGAATTCAGCCCTCCTGGGATTCTGCTCAGTGCCAGTCACAACGCTGCAACAGCTACCACCAGCACACGGGCTCTGCAATGTAAAGTTCCTCTTTGAAACCATTCCAGGAACTTGTTGTCCTTTGCTGAAAAAAACGTGATTGGGATAACACCGACTTCTGTGTACGTACACATCTTTGGCTGTGTGCATTTGTTCAGGACCAGGTAGCAGATATACGTCTTAGAACCCTCATTCCTCATAATATTGTCAATATCACCTCAGGCTTGCCATGGTACACTCAAATCAATCAAAATAATGTACCAATGGACAAGAAATCCATGTGTATATTTATGCTGAAATGACATTAAAGAGAAGTTCTTCCTACATGAGAAACACACAGCACTTTTGTACTTCTCCTTTCATTGTCTAGAAGTCTCGAGACGCCACAGTCTCACCATTAGAGTTGTAGCTAATTAGTGGTTTTACTGTTGTGATCAGTTTGGGCAGTAAAGTGGAGAAACACAAAGAGACAACACTGTGTAACCTGGGTAAAATGGCTCGTAAAAGACTGCAATCATTTCCAGATGCCTCGCTTTGTAACATATCAGGAAACACAATGCAAAACACACCTGTTATACTGTATACCCTCTTATACACCCATCTCTCTCTTTGAATCGGATCCTAAGAGAAATTAGTCTCTTTTCAATAGACGGCCAGTTTGGAACTGAGATTTTTTTCAGATTTGTTTATCTTTCACTTAAGAGATAAGAGGAACTGATTGTGTTGACTTCAAATGACAACCACATACAGCTGCCGCCATGTCCAGTTTTTGTATTTTCTATCATTTCACTATCAAACTGTTCCTGTCATTTCTTTACAAAACGACAAGACTAAAAAAGAAGTCCTTGAACATCATGTGTCACATACATTACATGCTTCTGAACTACACTGTGGGAACATTCTGGAAACACACTATGCTAGATATCGCACGTTCTCCCTTTTGATGGTGAACACACTGTACTCTGCCTCGTCGTACACGCTCACGCGCTACACCAACTAATGAGATGCTTTCATTTTCTATATAGCAGGCTTGTGGGGGGGTCCTTTTAATGATGTAGATGTCTCTCTGAGAAGCAATGTACACCGCAGAAAGTCAAGCCCATGCTGTAATATTTAGAAATGTTGATCTCTCATGGCCTTTGCCCCAAGGTCTGACTTGCCCTATATGACCCAGGAGGGCCACCGTACGGGGTGTGATGATGATGGCTCTGACCTGTAGTTAGCTCACCTTTTCTGTAAGGAGCTTTAGACTCACTGTTAACGGGCACTTCAGACAGTGCTTAACCTTTTGATGTAGAATGGATGGCCAGATGGCTAGCAACAATGACAACAAGCTACCACGACATCAACTGTTGGAATCACATCTCTTATCATGCCAGATTCCACCTCTCCACCACCATCATTTACTGCTTCCCTATACAGCTCTGTACAGCCACAAAAGAGAGAGGGAACAGAGAGAGAGAGAGAGGGAGCTGCAGAGAGAGAGAGAGAGAGAGAGAGGGAGCTGCAGAGAGAGAGAGAGAGAGAGAGAGAGAGAGAGAGAGAGAGAGAGAGAGAGAGAGAGAGAGAGAGAGAGAGAGAGAGAGAGAGAGAGAGAGAGAGAGAGAGAGAGAGAGAGAGAGAGAGAGAGAGAGAGAGAGAGAGAGAGAGAGAGAGAGAGAGAGAGAGAGAGAGAGATGAAATCAAGTGTCTGCTGTACGCAGATGACCTGGTGCTACTGTCTCCCACTAAGGAGGGGTTACAGCAGCATCTAGATCATCTGCACAGATTATGTCAGACCTGGGCCCTGACCGTTAATCTAAATAAAAAACGAGTATAATGATATTCCAAAAAAGGTCCGGAAATCAGGATGACAAATATAAATTCTATTTGGACACAGTTCTATTGGAACACACCTAAAATTACACATATCTAGGACTAAATATCAGCAACACAGGTAGCTTTCACATGGCTGTGAATGAGCTGAGAGACAAAGCAAGAAGAGCATTCTATGCCATTAAAAGGAATATTAAAATCGAAATTCCAATTAGAATCTGGCTAAAAATGTTCCAATCAGTTATAGAACCAATTGCTCTATATGGCAGCGAAGTATGGGGTCCGCTCTCTAATACTGAATTTACCAAATGGGACAAACATCCAATCGAAATACTGCATGCAGAGTTTTGCAAGACTGTATTGCAAGTGCAAAGAAAAACTCCAAATAACGCATGTAGAGCAGAATTGGGCTAATACCCCCTCCTTATTCGAATAGAAAAAAGAGCCATCAAATTTTACAACCATCTAAAAACAAGTGACCCCAAAACATTCCATCACACAGCTCTACTATGTCAAGAGATTAAACAAGAGAAGAGTCCCCTCAGCCAGCTGGTTCTGAGGCTCAGTTCACTAACCAAAACCAACCTCATAGAGCCTCAGGACAGCACTCAGAAAATCTGGCCCAACCAAATCATCACAAAGCAAAAAGAAAAATATATCACCTATTGGAAAGACACCACAAAGTAAACATCAATGCTATTTGGCTCTAAACAGACAGTACATGGTGGCAGACTATCTGACCACTGTGACTGATAGAAAACTGAGGAAAACAATGACTAGGTACAGACTCAGTGAGCACAGTCTGGCTATAGAGACTGGTCATCACAGGCAAACCTGGCTGCCCAGAGAGGACAGGCTGTGCTCACTCTGCCTCCGGGGAGAGGTAGAGACAGAGCTGCATTTCCTACTACACTGTGAAAAATACTCAGACTTAAGATAATCTTTCTTTCCCAAAATTATCATTCAGTACAAAGAATTTGAAACTATAAAAGAAGAAGAAAAAATCCTATATTTATTGGGTGAAAAGCCAAAATGTGCAATTTTGGCAGCCAAATATGTGTCCTCCTGCCACAACCTGAGGGACAGCCAGGGAAAAGTGTAATGTAATGTCAATAATATTTCCTGTTTTGTTTTTCATACCATGTAATGTGTCTTCTCAGTCATGTTGAGACTGGTCAACTACTATTGCTTTAATGTATTGTTATTCTCAT
>NC_059199.1:10717743-10805243 GCF_020615455.1 Coregonus clupeaformis
GAGTCGGGTCCTGGTCGTAATCTCCAGTTTCCCCGAGGGTTCGGGAACGCTCCGAGCGCTCTGGTTTCCGCACCTGCTTCCCATTAGCAATCTGCACACCTGGGCCTAATCAGCACCTTTCTTAGGCTCTGGCCCAACATCCAGTTCCTGCCGGATCGTTAGCCATGAACAGTAGGTGTATCTGCGTATCAGTTAGAGTATCTAGCGTGAGTTTGTTGTTTTGTACTTTGTTGAGTTTTGTGTCCTTACCTCCGTTTTTGTTTCACCTGCAGTCACACGTCCGGAACCTTCACCCCACCTCTGCCTGATGGTCGGCGGCTGCCAGCCATCACTGGACCTTGCACTGCACCCCCAACTACTCATCCACGCCGCCCGCTCTGTCCCTGGAATATTCTGCACCTTTTGTTTGTATCCGAATAAACCCTCACTTTCGTTCTACTCTCCTTGTCCTGGTCTGCTTTTGGGTTCTGGCTGAGGGAACTGTGACAGAACGATCCGGCCAATTATGAACCCAGCGGACCTGGACTCCGTTCGCCATGCCATTACCCAGCAGGAGAAGATGTTGGGCCATCATAGCACGGTACTACAGGAGATCGCGTTGTCAGTTCGGAACCTTTCTACCGGCCTGATGGAGGTCCAGAACCAACGCCAGTGTCCGGTGGAGGACCCACTACCGGTTTCACCCATCTCGCCTGCCGCTTCTGAAGTTGTGTCCCTCCGTGAGCCCAAGGTTCCGGCGCCGGAGAAATATGAGGGGAGCTGGGAAGATGCCGTTCCTTCCTTATGCAGTGTGGATTAGTGTTCGATCTACAGCCCTACTCTTATGCCACTGACAAGGCTAGGATAGCCTTTTTGATTGAGTTGCTGCGTGGTCGAGCGCTGGAGTGGGCTTCAGCCGTTTGGGAACGACAGGATCCCTGCATGGCTTCATACCAGGGGTTCACGGCCGAGATGAGGAAGCTCTTCGACCATTCCGTCCGAGGGAGGGACGCAGCTAGGCGTCTGTTTTCTCTTCACCAAGGAACTCGCCGCGTGGCCGACTTCGTGATCGAGTTCAAGACGTTGGCTGTGGAGAGTGGGTGGAGCGAGAGTCTTTGCAAGCGGCCTTTTACCAGGGCCTGTCGGAGCAGCTCAAGGATGAGTTGATCTCCTATCCGGACCTAGTGACCTGGACAGCTTGGTAGCCTTGTCTATTCGGGTGGATAATCGAGTCCGAGGAGCGAAGGAGGGAGAAGCAATGGGGTCCGTCCAATCGATCAGCTTCTCAGTTCCCAGTCGGGTCGGGTGGTGGACCAGAACACGTCGATCATTCTCCACCACTAAGGATTAGTGGAGAGGACCTCTCTCCCGATTCTGAACCCATGCAAGTGGGGCGGCACGGGTTAACCAAGGAGGAGCGTCAACATAGACGTAAGACCAACTGCTGCCTCTACTGTGGTCGCTCGGGACATTACATCTCCACTTGTTCCCGGCGGTCGTCAAACTGCCCGGCTCGCTAAAGTTGGGAGGACTTTTAGCGAGCCAGTTTCAACCTCTCAGTACCTCTGTCAGACCCCGCTTCCCCGGCTACCCTTGTGAACAGGAATCAGAGCTTAGCGCTTAACGCTTTTATCGATTCAGGTGCCGATGGAAGCTTTCTTGATGCCGAGTTGGTGGAACAGCTGGGGCTTTCCAAGGAGCAATTGCCGGAAGCCATTGAAGCGACCACTCTGAACGGCAGTAGTCTGGCACGTATCACGATGAGGACTGAACCGGTTAAGATGCGGTTGTCGGGGAATCATTCTGAGATGATTTCATTTTTCATTCTGCCGTCTTCCCATGTTCCTCTGGTCCTTGGATACCCCTGGCTGAAGGAACACAATCCCACGTTCGATTGGGTGACGGGCAAGGTAACGAGTTGGAGCCTTGATTGTCATGCTAACTGTCTCAAGACTGCCTGCCCCCATTCGGTTCCCAGTCAGGTGATTGAGGCTAAACCCCCAGATTTGTCCCTGGTTCCCGAGACATATCACGATTTGGGGAAAGTTTTCAGTAAGCAGAAGGCTCTGTTACTTCCTCCCCACCGACCATATGATTGTGCCATCAACCTGGTTCCTGGAGCTGTCTACCCCAAGGGAAGGTTATACAGTATCTCCCGACCTGAACGTGAGGCGTTGGAGACCTACATCAAGGAGTCCCTAGCTGCTGGTCTCGTTCGTCCCTCGTCATCACCCCTGGGGGCAGGATTCTTCTTTGTGGGAAAGAAGGATGGCTCTCTTCGACCGTGTATTGATTATCGGGGGTTGAATGACATCACGGTCAAGAACAAGTATCCCCTGCCCTTGATGAGTTCTGCCTTCGACTCCTTACAGGGTGCTACGGTGTTCACCAAGCTAGACCTACGCAATGCGTATCACCTGGTCCGGATCAGAGAGGGGGACGAGTGGTTGACGGGTTTCAATACACCCGATGGGTCACTCGAGTATCAGGTGATGCCGTTTGGACTGACCAATGCTCCAGCGGTATTCCAGAGTATGGTGAACGACGTCCTGAGAGATATGATCGGTCTCTTCGTGTTTGTTTACCTGGATGACATTCTGATCTTCTCGAAGGAACCTTCCGACCACGTCCAGCATGTCCGGCAGGTTCTGCAGCGATTGTTGGAGAATCGCCTGTTCGTGAAGGCCGAGAAGTGCGAGTTTCACGCCCACACTACATCCTTTCTCGGGTACATCATCTCCAGGGGTGAGATTAGGATGGATCAGGAGAAGGTTAGAGCGGTTCTGGAATGGGCCCAGCCCGGTACGAGATTGCAACTCCAGAGATTTTTGGGGTTTGCGAATTTCTACCGCAGATTCATCCGGGATTACAGCCGTGTGGCCGCTCCATTAACTGCCTTGACTTCCAGCATCAGGACCTTCAAGTGGAATCCGGAGGCGGATCGAGCGTTTCTGGATTTGAAGAGGCGATTCACCAACGCACCGATTCTCTCTCAACCGGACACGGCCCGTCAGTTCGTCGTTGAAGTGGACGCGTCTGATGTGGGAGTTGGCGCCATCCTGTCGCAGCGATGCTCCACGGACAGTAAACTCCATCCCTGCGCCTACTACTCTCGTCGCCTTTCGCCTGCGGAGAGGAATTACGATGTGGGTAACCGGGAGCTTCTCGCGGTGAAACTTGCCTTGGAGGAGTGGCGCCACTGGTTGGAGGGGCGGAGCAACCGTTTATTGTCTGGACTGACCACAAGAATCTTGCTTACGTGCAATCGGCTAAACGTCTCAACTCCCCGTCAGGCCAGGTGGGCGTTGTTTTTCGGACGATTCAAGTTTGTCCTGACGTTCCGACCTGGATCTAAGAACGGCAAGGCGGACGCCTTGTCCCGGATGTTCTCCAAGACGGAGGAGAGTGGGTCCAAGACCGAGACAATTCTCCCCCGGAACTGCGTCGTGGGAGCAGTTATGTGGAGGATTGAGGAGGAGGTGCTGGCGGCCCTTCGGACTCAGCCCGGTCCCGGTAACGGTCCACCCGGTCGGTTGTTTGTGCCTGAGTCGGTTCGTCCTGCTGTTCTCAAATGGTCCCACGCCAGTAAGATGGCTTGTCACCCTGGCGTGGCTCGGACAATGGCGTTTCTTCGCAGACGTTTTGGTGGCCTGCCATGGCCGAGGATACTCGGGGTTTTGTGGCTGCCTGTCCAGTGTGTGCGCAGAATAAGAGTACCAATCGGCCCAGCTCTGGACTACTTCACCCCCTTCCTATTCCCCGGCGTCCATGGTCGCATCTGGCCCTGGACTTCGTCACGGGGTTGCCCGCTTCTGAGGGGAACACGGTCGTTCTGACTATCGTGGACAGGTTCAGCAAGTTCGCCCACTTTGTGCCTATTGCCAAGCTTCCCTCTGCCTCGGAGACGTCCGAGATCCTGGTCAGGGAGGTTTTCAGGGTCCACGGTTTGCCCAGTGATATCGTTTCCGACCGTGGCCCTCAGTTTACCTCTGCTGTCTGGAAGTCCTTCTGTTTGGCCATTGGAGCTACAGTCAGTCTCACATCTGGTTTTCACCCCCAATCCAATGGTCAGGCGGAGAGAGCCAACCAGAAGATGGAATCCACGCTACGCTGTCTGGTCTCTTCCAACCCCACCTCCTGGGCCTCTCAGTTGCCTTGGGTTGAGTATGCCCACAATACTCTCCCTACATCTGCCACTGGGATGTCTCCCTTCCAGTGCCTGTATGGCTACCAACCTCCCTGTTCCCTTCTCAGGAGAAGGAGCTCTCTGTGCCTTCTGTTCAGGCCCATATTCGTCGTTGCCACCGGACCTGGCATCGGGCCAGAAAGGCACTCCTTAGAGGTTCGGACCGGTATCAGCTCCAGGCGAATCGTCGCGGACCCCCGCTCCCACCTATACCATCGGAGATAGGGTTTGGTTGGCCACACGGGATCTTCCGTTACGGACTGAGTCTAGGAAGTTGTTACCAAGTTTATTGGTCCGTTTGTGGTGGAGAAGGTGATCAATCCAGTGGCAGTGCGACTCAAACTACCGAGGACGCTCAGAGTCCATCCCACCTTTCATGTCTCCTGCCTCAAGCCTGTCTTCCTCAGTCCTCTGTTGCCTCCTCCGCCTCCTCCTCCTCCTCCTCGGATGATCGGAGGTGGTCCTGCCTACACGGTGCGTCGCATTATGGATTCCAGACGGCGGGGCCGGGGTTTCCAGTATCTCGTGGACTGGGAGGGGTATGGTCCTGAAGAGAGGAGTTGGATTCCGCGGCGACAGGTCCTAGATGCGGATCTCATCAGGGACTTTTACCGCCTCCATCCTGGCGCTCCGGGAGTCCGCCCGGTGGCGTTCGGTCGGAGGGGGGGTACTGTAACGATCCCGGCTGTCTGAGTCGGGTCCTGGTCGTAATCTCCAGTTTCCCGAGGGTTCGGGAACGCTCCGGGGAGCGCTCTGGTTTCCGCACCTGCTTCCCATTAGCAATCTGCACACCTGGGCCTAATCAGCACCTTTCTTAGGCTCTGGCCCAACATCCAGTTCCTGCCGGATCGTTAGCCATGAACAGTAGGTGTATCTGCGTATCAGTTAGAGTATCTAGCGTGAGTTTGTTGTTTTGTACTTTGTTGAGTTTTGTGTCCTTACCTCCGTTTTTGTTTCACCTGCAGTCACACGTCCGGAACCTTCACCCCACCTCTGCCTGATGGTCGGCGGCTGCCGAGCCATCACTGGACCTTGCACTGCACCCCCAACTACTCATCCACGCCGCCCGCTCTGTCCCTGGAATATTCTGCACCTTTTGTTTGTATCCGAATAAACCCTCACTTTCGTTCTACTCTCCTTGTCCTGGTCTGCTTTTGGGTTCTGGCTGAGGGAACTGTGACAGTGTGTGTGTGTGTGTGTGTGTGTGTGTGTGTGTGTGTGTGTGTGTGTATGTGTGTGTGTACACAACACATTTTTACTATACTTGTAAGTACCGGAAGTCCTCACAATGATAGTAAACCAACTAAAATTCAGAGAAGTGAGGACATTTTTCCGGTCCTAACTTGTAAAAAGGCTATTTTAGGCGTAGGGGTTAGGGTTAAGGTTAAGGTAAGGGTTAGGTTTAGGGTTAAGGTTTAGGGTTAGGAGTTAGGGAAGATCAATTGTTGGTCCCCAAAATGTCTGTGTGGTGTGAGTGTGTGCGTGTGTGGTGTGTGAGTGTGTGTGTGTAAGTGTGTGTGTGTGTGTGTGTGTGTGTGTGTGTGTGTGTGTCAGTATGCCAAACACACAGCTCTAGGAGCAGATGTAAATCAGACAGGCGCTGTGTGTGTTTGGCTGTCTCTCTCTCACACACACACACACACACACACACACACACACACACACACACACACACACACACACACACACACACACACCACACACACACACACACACACACACACACACACCACACACACACACACACACACACACACACACACACGGGGATGGACAGGGGGAACTTTCTAAATATTTGTACTGTGTGTGTATTGTCAGTTAAGCTGAGACATGGGTATCACCATGTGCAGAGCGGAGACAAAGAGTATATGCCTCTGATGGAGGGAGGGGTAGAGTGATAGAGGGAGGGGTAGAGTGATGGAGGGAGGGGTAGAGTGATAGAGGGAGGGGTAGAGTGATGGAGGGAGGGGTAGAGTGATGGAGGGAGGGGTAGAGTGATGGAGGGAGGGGTAGAGTGATGGAGGGAGGGGTAGAGTGATGGAGGGAGGGGTAGAGTGAAGGAGGGAGGGGTAGAGTGATGGAGGGAGGGGTAGAGTGATGGAGGGAGGGGTAGAGTGATGGAGGGAGGGGTAGAGTGAAGGAGGGAGGGGTAGAGTGATGGAGGGAGGGGTAGAGTGATGGAGGGAGGGGTAGAGTGAAGGAGGGATGGGTAGAGTGAAGGAGGGAGGGGTAGAGTGAAGGAGGGAGGGGTAGAGTGATGGAGGGAGGGGTAGAGTGAAGGAGGGAGGGGTAGAGTGATGGAGGGAGGGGTAGAGTGATGGAGGGAGGGGTAGAGTGATGGAGGGAGGGGTAGAGTGATGGAGGGAGGGGTAGAGTGATGGAGGGAGGGTAGAGTGATGGAGGGAGGGGTAGAGTGATGGAGGGAGGGGTAGAGTGATGGAGGGAGGGGTAGAGTGAAGGAGGGAGGGGTAGAGTGATGGAGGGAGGGGTAGAGTGATGGAGGGAGGGGTAGAGTGAAGGAGGGAGGGGTAGAGTGAAGGAGGGAGGGGTAGAGTGATGGAGGGACGGGTAGAGTGATGAGGGGAGGGGTAGAATGAAGGAGGGAGGGGTAGAGTGATGGAGGGAGGGGTAGAGTGATGGAGGGAGGGGTAGAGTGATGGAGGGAGGGGTAGAGTGATGGAGGGAGGGGTAGAGTGATGGAGGGAGGGGTAGAGTGATGGAGGGAGGGGTAGAGTGAAGGAGGGAGGGGTAGAGTGATGGAGGGAGGGGTAGAGTGAAGAAGGGAGGGGTAGAGTGATGGAGGGATGGGTAGAGTGAAGGAGGGAGGGGTAGAGTGATGGAGGGAAGGAGGCAGAGAAGGGTGGGTGAGAGAGGGAGGGAGGGAGGTCTCTCCCACCAGTGCTGACTCCTAGTTCCCCCCCAGCAAGGTCAGGAACACTACAGTCCCCTTTGTGTGTGTGTTATTCAAATCGCTACCCAGCACCTTCCCTACTGTACATATAGATGAGGATACGTCGATGGTGAATATTATTAAACACTCATAACATAACACACTTTATTAAGGCTTTATTAGGAATGATCTCATTTACAAAGTGTTTCATTCTGTTACTGCTGTATTTCTCAGTTGGTTGTTATAAGCTGAGTCCAATGTTCCCTGCCAGGTTTTCAACAGAGGCACAATACCACGATTATGAAAGGCAACACGGTGGAGAATTAACTGGAAAAAGTATTTACTGAGAATGAGATATTTTTGCTCTTTCATAGTCACACCAAGCAGAATCAGTGAATCAGAGTTTTTCTCAGAAGTACATAAAAAGGATGGTTGAATCAAACTGAATATGCAGCATATGAGCGATGTGTAATGGGTAATGTATTGCAACTGAAAGTTGCTGCAGACATCCTCATATGTCAGCCTGATTCCCCCTAGTAGGTCTTTGGAAAATGTTCTGCTCACTTGTGATGAGAGAGTTGTGAGTTATGTCTGTGAAAACTCCGCTATTACTTTGGGCTGCAGGTTCATGTTTACACTGAATGTGGCTCTGACTGATTACATTTTACATGACATTTTTAGTCATTTAGCAGACGCTCTTATCCAGAGCGACTTACAGTTAGGTGAGTGCATACATTTTTCATACTGGCCCCCCGTGGGGAACGAACCCACAACCCTGGCGTTGCAAGAGCCATGCTCTACCAACTGAGCTACAGGGGACTGATTACCTCATCAGTATTAGTAATCGTCAGATAATTTGACACATTTATCTACCCGACTGCCTGTCTATAAACTATATATGCAAAAGTATCTGGACACCCCTTCAAATTAGTGGATTTGGCTATTTCAGCCACACCCGATGCTGACAGGTGTATAAAATCGAGCACACAGCCATGCAATCTCCATAGGGAACATTGGCAGTAGAATGGCCTCACTGAAGAGCTCATTGACTTTCAACGTGGCACTGTCATAGATGCTGCCCCGGTCAACTGTAAGTGCTGTTATTGTGAAGTGGAAACGTCTAGCAGCAACAACAGCTCAGCCGCGAAGTGGTAAGCCACACAAGCTCACAGAACGGGACCACAGAACGGGACCACAGAACGGGATCACAGAACGGGACCACAGAACGGGAGTGCTGAAGCGCGTAGTGTGTAAAGATAATCTGTCCTCGGTTGCAACACTCACTACGGAGTTCCAAACTGCCTCTGGAAGCAACGTCAGCACGAGAACTGTTCGTCGGGAGCTTAATGAAATGGGTTTCCATGGCTGAGCAGCGGCACACAAGCCTAAGATCACCATGCGCAAAGCGTCGGCTGGAGTGGTGTAACGCTCACCGCCATTGGACTCTGGAGCAGTGGAGACACGTTCTCTGGAGTGATGAATCACGTTTCACCATCTGGCAGTCCGACGGACGAATCTGGGTTTAGCGGATGCCAGGAGAACGCTACCTGCATCAATGCATAGTGCCAACTGTAAAGTTTGGTGGAGGAGGAATAGTGGTCTGGGGCTGTTTTTCATGGCTAGGCCCCTTAGTTCCAGTGAAGGGAAATCTGAACGCTACAGCATACAACCCCATCGAACACCTTTGGGATGAATTCGAACGCCGACCACGAGCCAGGCCTAATCGCCCAACATCAGTGCCCGACCTCACTAATGCTCTTGTGGCTGAATGGGAGCAAGTCCCCGCAGCAATGTTCCAAGAGTGGAGGCTGTTATAGCAGCAAAGGGGGACCAACTCCATATCAATGCCCATGATTTTGGAATGAGATGTTTGACAAGCAGGCGTCTACATACTTTTGGTCAGGTAGTGTAAGTCAGTTTTGTCTCTCTCAATTTATAACGGAACCCCAACCAGTATGTTTCTTCAGACTCTGTTGGCTGTCTGTTTTACCTACTAGTGTTTGAGTAAGTTAAATCAGCTTAAAGCAGCTTGTTCAGTTTCAGAAGACAAAAACAAGTTATCATACTGTATCAGTGCCGAGCCAAGTCACCTTGTGTGTGTATTCTCTCACACTCACAGAGTCAAATATTCACTATAGGCATCATAATGATGATTACAGTCGTTAGCTAACAACTCCCTCCATCCCATTTTCACGACCTAACACACACTGGGGAAGAACGAACTCACGGATAAAGGTGTTTTAATAGTGGTGAGAAAACAAATGACCTCATAGGCTTTTTATTTAGGCCTTCCAAATCTTCTTTAATCGGCCCAGCTTCCCTCATAAAACAACATTACAAGTGGAATTAAAGTTTGTGTTTTTCGGGGCGGTAATTTTACAAAGATGGGACTATGAGTCAACGGGCTCTAACAAGCCTCATGAGGCATGTCTCTTTCTGGCTCTCGGTAGTGAAACTGGTGTTGTTCAATCCAAGATGGAGGAAGACGGGGGCTAGTTACTTATTCTCTCTCTCTCTCTCTCTCTCTCTCTCTCTCTCTCTCTCTCTCTCTCTCTCTCTCTCTCTCTCTCTCTCTCTCTCTCTCTCTCTCTCTCTCTCTCTCTCTCTCTCTCTCTCTCTCTCTCTCTCTCTCTCTCTCTCTCTCCCCCTCTCTCTCTCCCTCTTCTCTTTCTCTCTCTCTCTCTCTTCTTCTTTCTCTCTCTCTCTCTCTCTCTCTCATCAGTTGTTACGCTCTCAGAAACTAAGACTAAATCTTCAGCGGGAGTATGTGGAGCTCCCTATTCAGGTCTGACACTTTTTAACAGAGAGAAAAGCTGACGCTTTGGGAAATTAGAACAAAGCGCAGGCAGCAGGTAGCTCACTAACTGACAATAGAGCTTTAAAAGCTACGCTTGAAATAATAATTATCCCGTTATGGAGAGTACACCTCTGACTTTTGAAGTAGTCATAGGTAACTTTGGACTAACTTACTATTGCTAACAACATGACATTCTGAGAATCTCTCAGCATGAGCTCTCTCACACTTTTCCCTTTTATCCTCAAAATTATTTATATATTTCAACTGAATTCAAGAAAGGTAATGGCGGAGCATGATTTAATTGCAGAGGTACTTTCACTTTCAACGTCATAAGTCTCTGCACAGATGGAATCACCTATTGTGACTTTGTTACCTTGCCATGGGTGGCTTGTGTGCAGGGCTCTAGCCTTTTGGGGGCCTTAAGCGAGATTTGGTTGCAGTTTTAAAGGCCCAGTGCAGTCAAAAAAACGTGAGAGTTCCCGAACCTCTCTGCCAATAACAGCACATTTTCCGTTTTCACCTCCCCACTCAGACCACTCCCAGACGGTCCTAGGAAAAGTATTGCTTGAGAAATTGTTCTTTGCTAAGAAGCAGTGTTGTAGTAATCGAGACCCCATATTGAGTGTTTTAGTCTTGTCTCGGTGTCGGATACATTCACTACTTGGTGTTACGAACCCCGTGGCTTTAAACGTCTAGGGTGGATGGACAAGAGACCCGTAACATAATTCATGCGAATTAGAAGCGTGACATGGAACAGTGAGAACAAAAACTACACGACAACCATAAACTACCGTCAAACATAAAAGGTTTATTTTTGAACACACGGTAAAGGTTTGGGAAAAAGGGCTGAGCAGGACCCAAGAAATGAAACAATAGTGTAAAAAAAAACTAAACTGATCTTGCCTGCCTCAAGAACCGCTAAGCTACTGCTAATCATAAAAAAATACAGTGGGTGGTCCGCTCAGGTCTAACTAGTGTTTTTAGACAGTTTTCTTCCCTCGGGTAATGTCGCCCAAGGGCAACTTGCTTAAATTCCCCTTTCCCAGAAACACACGAAGTTACCAAACAGAGTAACCAGCAACTTAGTGAGTACACAAAACACAGGACACCACAGTATCCATACTCACATACAGAAAATAGTCTCTAACAACAAACACAACTGACCGGCTTTTAAACAATGGGATGTGTGATTGAAAAACCAGAAACAGGTGGTGCAATGCAGAGGAATATTCACTGATTGGTCCACCTTAGCAATCAGCAGACACCCCAACGACCACCAATCAGGAACATACAGGACACCTGTGATTAGGGCAGAAGGAGAGGAAAAACACAAAAAGACACAGGATACCTGTATCCGTAACACTTGGTCTGGAATTGGTCTCGGACAGTGAGGACTTGTAATTACTTCCCGAGACCAGCGAAGTAAATCCTAATTATCAGCTTCCATTCAATCAGCACATAAAACCACTTCGCCGAAAATATACACTCCTTTCTTGAAACATTCATATCTTAACAGCCTTTGTATCTATTATAGACATGTTTGCGCAGTGGCGAACCTATAGGCCTTCAGTGTGTGACAGGTTTGTGATTCTGAAAGGACAGCAACCGTTATACCAGCCACTCATGTAGGAGAGTGCACTTGTTGTAAAACACAAAGGGCCAGTGGTGTAGTGGAGTCTATACGCAGGTATAAGCCGTATACCCACCTTTTTTTCCCCCAGTGGGCATTGCATCACTTCTTAATCCCTATTGATAAAAATAAAAAAATAAAAAAAAGATGTTGAGAGTGAAAATCAGAAAACTCTATAGGAAAACGCATTAAAAAACCATAGGAAACATAGGATTTTTCACACAGGGTGCCTTTCCTTCGCTGGGCGGGCCTTTTGAGTATACCCACTTCTCCAGGTGCCACTACACCACTGGATAGGGCCGATGGAAAGACAGCAGTCACACACAGCATGATGGTAAAGGATAAACAGTCCATAAACTCGGACATAATAAGCCAGTAGGTCCCAATCAGAAGAATACAAAAACACAAGATTTAAGCATTTCCCAATGGAAATGTACAACTATTACTTCCTATTGCAAAAAAAACATTTCACCTTTAGCACACAAAGTAACCGGTGACCTACAGTTTAAAGTGGAACTGACAGCGTTTTAACTACTTTGCAGATATGAAACAAACAGACAATCATAATATTAGTCAAAAATATCTAATTCCTAGTTTATGCTATAAAACCAACTTTATAGGTTTTAAAAATAGGTTATATTTGACTCAATGTTCCATGATGTACACTAAGACATTGTTGGCAGAATAGATGGATACAGTTCAATGCATGATCAATATAATTCACCAATAAAAAAATATTGCTATCAGGTTGTAAATCACAGCTGGCCTGGTACATTGTTTGCTGCCTCCATTCCGGATGGACTGTTTCAGTTTCAATGACTCAATATTCTGTTACGGAGTCTAGTTGATAGGTAATCGACTAGTTGGACTGTTCCCCAGACTCCACGCGTAGGGATTTGTACAAGGCTTAACAAGGCTATTGAACTGAACATTGGTGTCTGTCTTTATTCCTTAATCCAACATATCATACAGAAACATGGTATCAGAAGTGGCTCGGAAAACACACGTTTGTTATTTTTGTAGCTAAGTACAGTATAGGCGCAGTTACGTTCCATATGCGAACACAAGCCGTTTCCTACTCACAACACTGATCAACTCGTGTTAGCTGGCTAGCTAGCATCACTACCTACCTCCATGACTGAAGACAAAGAAATCTCCTATTCCATTGCTATGGCAGCGAACATTCCGCCACCAAATCACATGGTTCTCACAGGGGACTGGAATACTAATTGGGACAACTTCAGGGATGAATTCGAGGACTATGCGCTGGCGACCGGTCTACATGAGAAACCCAACGAGGTACAAGCGGCAACTCTGAGGAGTTTAATGGGCAGCGAATGCAGGCATATCTACCGGCACAATCTCACCCTCACGGCACGACAACAGTGTGATGCAAAGGCTATATTGGATGCATTGGGGAATTACTTCAAACCCGCCAGAAACGTAATTTACGAGCGGTTCGTTTTCGGAAGCTGCAAACAGGAAGAGGGTGAGTCAGTACACAACTTTGTAACCCGTTTGAGAGAGAAATCCGCCACTTGTGAATACGGGGGATTGAAAGATGAACTGATTCGTGACAAAATAGTACTGGGAATTGCAAATGAGAATACGCGCCGGCGTCTACTGAGAGAGAGAGGCTTAACATTAGTAACTGCCATCGAAATGTGCCGCACTGCTGAAGTCACTGACATGAGAATGAGAGCAATGGAAACGGAAACCCCACGCTCCGACGTTGATACTGTTCACGCTGTTGCTAGGCAGACATTCAGACAAAACCAATCGAGGCAGAGTAATTCACCACGAACGGTGAACACAGAGAGCCCCGTAGCATGTAAATACTGTGGGAATACACACACACGTGGCAAAGAGCACTGCCCGGCCTATGGAAAACCATGCAGAGCTTGTGGAACTAATAATCACTTTGCAAAAGTGTGTCTCAAAAGCAAAAGAAGGGTGAGTGAGGGCAAGATTCACTGTGTTGATGATGTTACTCAATGTTCAGAGCTGAACAGTGAAAGTGACATTTACATGCATGAATCCATTGGGGCTGTACACTCAAGAGGGAAGAAATGGTTTGTGACACTACGATTACACAACAAGCAACAACAATGTCAACTGGATTCGGGCGCTACATGCAACGTAATGAGCTACAAAGACAAAATCAATCTGGCACCTGACACACATCTATTTCCCAGCGATACTAGACTAAAGCTGTACTCAGGAGAACTAATGAGCTCTATGGGCACCTTTGAGACCGAATGTGTTATTCGGGGACGCAAACACAAGCTGGAGTTCGAGATTGTGAAAACCAGTCAAAATCCTCTCCTCTCAGGCTCTACATGCGAACGCCTGGGACTGATGCAGTTCACTGTACCAAATGACCTGCACATTGTGGATCATGTCCAGCATGGACCCCTGTCCAAAGAACAACTACTCAGCAGATATGACGATGTATTCAACATGCCCGTTGAATCAGTGCCTGGGGAGGTACACTTTGAAGTGGATGAGAGCATTACTCCAGTCCAGTGTGCTCCTCGCAATGTGCCCATTGCAATGAAAGTGGCTGTGAAGGCCCAGCTGGACAAGTATGAGGCCGATGGCCACATGACATCTGTGACTGAACCAACTGACTGGATCAGCAATATGGTCATAGTGAAAAAACCAGAGAAGCTGAGGGTCTGCATCGACCCAAAGCATCTGAACCAAGCACTGAAACGATCCCACTACATCATGCCGACACTAGAGGATGTCCTCTATAAGCTTCCCAAGGCCAGGATTTTCACCTTGGTGGATGCCCGAGATGCATTCCTTCAATGCAAGCTGGACGAAGAAAGCAGCTTCATGACTACCTTCTGGACCCCCTGGGGTCGGAAACGCTGGCTCAAGCTCCCGTTTGGTGTCTCAGTGGCGCCTGAGGTATACCAACGCAAGCAGCACGAGTTACTGGCTGGGCTCAAGGGCATTGAACCCATCGCCGATGATATCCTGATCGTAGGCTGTGGTGAAACAGACGAAGAAGCAGAACGCGACCACGATGTGAAGCTCCTGGCACTGATGGAGCGCTGCCGATCAGTTAAGCTTCGTCTTGGCCTGAAGAAGCTGCAGTTCAAGGTGAAAGACGTCCACTTCCATGGCCACATTCTCTCGGCAAAACGCCTGAAGCCGGACCCAGACAAGGTCCAAGCGATCCTCGACATGCCAAACCCGTCTGATGCAAAAGGAGTACAGCGTCTCATCGGCTTTGCAAACTATCTTGCAAAGTTCATGCCACACCTATCAGCAGTCTGTGAGCCTCTGCGCCGGTTGCTGGACAAAGACACACCATGGCACTGGCTACCCAAGCACGAGGCCGCAGTGCAGGAGATGAAATCTCTGGCTTCATCCATGCCAGTGTTGCGCTACTACGACGTCACGAAGCCTGTCACAATCCAGAGCGACTCTAGCCAAAGGGGACTTGGATGCTGCCTTATGCAGGAAGGCCAGCCCGTTGCGTTTGCCTCGAGAGCGCTCACCCCCCACCGAACAAAACTATGCACAAATTGAGAAAGAGTGCCTCAGCATCGTCTTCTCCTGCCAGCGATTCCATCACTACTTATATGGTCGAGAGCTGGTCACCGCTGAAACTGACCACAAACCACTCATTGCCATATTCAGTAAACCTCTCCTCAACGCGCCCAAGAGGCTTCAAAGTATGCTCCTGACTCTGCAAAACTACAGCCTGAAGGTCATTTACAAGCCAGGACCTGAGATGTACATCAGCGACACACTGAGCAGGGCAACAGCACAATGTACAGGTAGAGGCACTGCCTATCAGCGGCAGGCCATCTGCTCGCTACAGCAGGAACAACAAGATGTTCAACAGATCAATCAGGCAGACTACTTAAACGTGACAGATCACCGCCTAGCCCAGATCAGGCAACATACTGACAAGGACGAACACCTACAGTCACTGAAGTCCATGGCTCTAGCAGGTTGGCCATATCTGAAAGAGGAGACACCTTTCACAGTGAGAGAATACTGGACCTTTCGAGATGAGATCAGTGTGCAAAATGGCGTCTTGTTCAGAGGTCAGAAGGTCATTATTCCCAAATCACTACGTCCAGAGATGCTTACCCGCATACACTCCAGTCACGTCGGAGGTGACGCATGCTACCGTCAGGCTCGTGAAACATTATACTGGCCAAACATGCAAGCAGAAATTAAAGACTTTGTCAGCAACTGTACCACATGCAACGAGTACGCTCATGAACAGCAAAAGGAAACCATGATGTCACACGAACTGCCCACAAGGGCCTGGCAAATCATCAGCATGGACTTATTCAGCCACAGACAAAAGGACTATCTTCTCCTCGTTGATCATTACTCTGACTTTTGGGAAATTGAACTGCTCCCTGACTTGTCCGCAGAGACGGTCATAAAGCGCTGCAAGGCGCAGTTTGCAAGGCAAGGTCAGCCTGACAAGGTAATCACGGACAATGGCCCACAATTCACTGCACAGTTCAAGCGTTTCGCCTCAGAATGGGAGTTTGACCACGTGACCTCCTCTCCAAGACACCCAAAAGCAAATGGCAAGGCAGAATCAGCTGTCAAGATTGCAAAAAACCTGTTAAGCAGGGCCTTGCGCGACAGCAACGACCCATGGAAAGCGATCTTACAGTGGAGGAACACACCCACCGAAAACATGGACAGCAGCCCAGCACAACGCCTTCTGTCCAGACGTCTGAAGACTACTATCCCCGTAGCTAACAAGCTACTTGAGCCCTGCGTCATGGTTGGCGTCACGGACAAACTGCGTCACAGAAAGCAGCTCGCTAAGTGCTTCTACGACCGGACTGCTCGAGACCTACCAGAGCTGGAGGTGGGTGAAACTATAAGGATGAAACCGCTGCCGGGAGACCACACAGGACTTTGGAGGCTGGGCACATGCCTACAGAGAGTTGCACCACGTTCTTACCTGGTGGATGTTGGTGGCTCCCTCTATCGTCGCAATCGGGTGGATCTGCGCGTAGCAGAGCAGACAAACCAGAACATGCCATACACTCACTTAGATGAGCTGGATCACAGTCCAGGCCTAAGGGTAAGGGGTGCAGAATTGAGACATGAGCCAACTGAAGGTGAAGCTTCTACCCCACCAAACTCTCCAGCTCGTGGCCCTAATCCTACCCCTGTCAGAGCCAATACTTACTCACGGGTGGGTCGGCTGTGCAAGCCACCGGACAGGCTTACTCTGTAAGCAAGAGACTTAACTTGTTGTCTGTTAATTTAAAAAAGGAAGATGACAGCTGAAGTAAAAGAAAATGTCATGCTTTTCAATTGTTATGACTTGACTGTTAAGAACGCAATGTTATGCCGTTATGTTTGCACTTTCTATTGAAAAGGATGATGTTACGGAGTCTAGTTGATAGGTAATCGACTAGTTGGACTGTTCCCCAGACTCCACGCGTAGGGATTTGTACAAGGCTTAACAAGGCTATTGAACTGAACATTGGTGTCTGTCTTTATTCCTTAATCCAACATATCATACAGAAACATATTCTGGACAAAAAACTGACGAATGTAACTAAGGCTGGGAATGTCAATACAATCAAACTAGCAAGGGCAATGATCACAATCCGTGGCTAATAGGCTAGCGTATCTATTTATGTAGCAGGCTAAAAACACAGAGCCTAATGTTAGCTCAATAGCTAGCTAGCTAGCTGCTAGGAGGATGTAATGTCATTGGAGGAGTGGGTGAGTGACTGACTTTTTCCCCTCATATTGTTTTTTGGTGGCTATACACAGCTAGAGATGTTGGTAACATTTGGTTAGCTAGCATGAACTTGAACGACTGCTATCCAGTTAGCATATCTCTGGCGTTCTCAAATTCACTCTGGCTGCTCTTTCTACTCCGATTTCAGAGCACTCTCGTCTGAGTGTGCCAGAGCGCAGAACAACTGATTAATTTACGAATGCGCAACACCTGCTGAATATGACCGGTGTTAGTAAACGTAGGCAAAAAAAGTAATAGTTAGTCAAGAACGCTCTAGATAACATGTAAACTGCCTAACCAGCTCTGCTACGGTGAATAAAATGGTCAGAGTGAGGTGTTCTCTCATTTGTGTCTGGAAGTAGCTAGCTAGCAAGCTAGTCAACTTTAGCCAGTTAGCTGGGTGCTTGGTTGGGACAAGCATGCATTGGCAGGCAAGCTGCAGAAGGACAAGGAGACTACAATTCCCCATCGTTTATCAGTGCAATTTTGACGGCCAACTAGCTGAAAAAGTTTGAGAGGGTTTATCTAATTCCTTCGTTAGATTTTAGCTCATCTTCCTCTGGCTAGCATTAGTTGTTGATCTTGTTGTTGTTGATGTGCATAACTTAGGGAGCGAGAACCTACCTTTTCATTGTTGTTTGATCATTAGGACTGTAAAGTTCCCAAATGTAAGAGGACTCCCGTGGTGTTTACATATTTGCAGAAATCCATTCAAGTGTATTTTGTGGCTTTTGGTGAATGCGTTCTAATGATTTAAAGTCACGCTGTTGCAACTGCCTGTTAACACACAGTCCAGTTCAAAGTGAATGATGGCAGGCCCGTATGGCAAATGGCTTGTTTGTATAAAGGCCTGCTGTAGCTCTGATTAGCTAAAGCGCATCGGTCTGTGTAGACTCCGGTCCTGGACAAGACAGATGTTTTAATTCGGTTTTATTTACTGCAGTGTCTATTAATTGTCCAAACACACGGCCGCTTTCCCACTCTATACTGCTATAGAATTTTCACAAATGCCTTAGTATACGTAATTCCCAAACATTGTAAGGATTTATGAAAACGTGAAAATGACCATATCTTCAGTGGTCGCTTGTCAGAAAATGTTTTAAAAAGTGTAATATTCTTCCTGGGGGTGTATATGCACAGATTATAATAAGATTTCATGTTGCTAAAATGTTTCACACACATATTTTATTTTCAAAGAGTTGACTAACAACAGCAAGCGTGTTGCAGTAAAAAACACAGTTCCACTCACCAGATGATCATTTGAAACTTAACTTCTTGTTGAAAGTTATTCTTGAAAAGAGAGAAGCTAACAAATTAGCAACAACATCCTATTTGATAACACCTGCTGCAGCCGCTGCAAACTAGCCAACAACAAAAGCTAGCTAGCTAGACAGTGGGAAAACTACTGCTCGCTATTGCACAGTGACCTGTTGGCCTTCAAGAAGGTAGTAGTTTCCATATGTTGTTGTGAAAACGGTCCCACTATTAAGTCAAAATGTGATTGGTTGATTCCATTGTCACTCCAAAATGTTTCCCTAATACAGTTGAATGGCAGATGCCTTTATCTAGCTTCTGATGGCCTAGCCAATGGCTGACTAAGCTAGCTAGATTTATCTCACCAGAGACCAGCCAAGAAAAATCATGATTGGATCTTTTTTTCTCTTCAGTGTTAACCCGTTCCTTTCTCCAAAAAACTGAAGAGATTAAATCAGAACATCTTGGAAAATAATAATATGATTACAATTATTTTATTATAATATTTATTTTATAAATCCATTGCCCTTCTCTTAAGGCATAGAAGGCCCATTGTTCCCCACTGTGTTTGGGATATTAATAATTTGTAGAGTGGCTATATTTTACCTCAGCATGCATTTTTCCACTATTTTGAATGTCTAAAGAATCCATATGTTTTTACGAAATATGAACACAGAAATACTGGACATGTTGAAGTCTTCTTATGGTGGTGATTTGACAAAATTACAATCATGGTCTTGACTCGGTCTCGCCCCCCCTCCAGTCTCGGTCTTGACTCGGTCTCGCCCCCCCTCCAGTCTCGGTCTTGACTCGGTCTCGCCCCCCCTCCAGTCTCAGTCTTGACTCGGTCTCGCCCCCTCCAGTCTCGATCTTGACTCGGTCTCGCCCCCCCTCCAGTCTCGGTCTTGACTCGGTCTCGCCCCCTCTCCAGTCTCGGTCTTGACTCGGTCTCACCCCCCCTCCAGTCTCGGTCTTGACTCGGTCTCGCCCCCCCTCCAGTCTCGTTCTTGACTCGGACTTGATTTGCTCCGGTCTTGGTCTTGAATTGGTCTCGCTTTAGGTGGTCTCGAACACAACACTGCTAAGAAGCTATTTTTGTTTATTTTTTACAATTTTCATTGAAAACAATCACAGTAAGGTACTTACAGTGCATTCAGAAAGTATTCAGACCCCTTGACTTTTTCCACATTTTGTTACGTTACAGCCTTATTCTAAAATTGATGAAATCCAAAATGTTCCTAATCAATCTACACAAAATAACCCATAATGACAAAGTGAAAACAGGTTTTTAGAATATTTTTCAAATGTATTACAAATATAAAACAGAAATACCTTATTTACATAAGTATTCAGATCCTTTGCTATGAGACTCGAAATTGAGCTCAGGTGCATCCTGTTTCCATTGATCATCATTGAGATGTTTCTACAACTTGATTGGAGTCCACCTGTGGTAAATTCAATTGACTGTACATGATTTGGAAAGGCACACATCTATCCCACAGTTGACAGTGCATGTCAGAGCAAAAACCAAGCCATGAGGTCGAAGGAATTGTCTGTAGAGCTCCGAGACAGGATTGTGTCGAGGCACAGATGTGGGGAAGGGTACCAAAAAATGTCTACAGCATTGAAGGTCCCCAAGAACACAGTGGCCTCCATCATTCTTAAATGGAAGAAGTTTGGAACCTCCAAGAATCTTCCTAGAGCTGGCCGCCCGGCCAAACTGAGCAATCGGGGAGAAGGGCCTTGGTCAGGGAGGTGACCAAGAACCCAATGGTCACTCTGACAGAGCTCCAGAGTTCCTCTGTGGAGATGGGAGAACCTTCCAGAAGGACAACCATCTCTGCAGCACTCCACCAATCAGGCCTTTATGGTAGAGTGGCCAGACGGAAGCCATTTCTCTGTAAAAGGCACATGACAGCCCGCTTGGAGTTTGCCAAAAGGCACCTAAAGGACTCAGACCATGAGAAACAAGATTCTCTAGTCTGATGAAACCAAGATTGAACTCTTTGGCCTGAATGCCAAGCGTCACATCTGAAGGAAACCTGGCACCATCCCTACGATGAAGCATGGTGGTGGCAGCATCATGCTGTGGGGATGTTTTTCAGCGGCAGGGACTGGGAGACTAGTCAGGATCGAGGGAAAGAAGAGGTCTGAATACTTTCCGATTGCACTGTAATGGTAACCCAGAAATTATTAGATATTGAGAGAAAAATGGCTTCATTGGACCTTTAAAGCAAGGTTTCTACAATTCCACACATTTTGCCATGGGGCGAAGAGAAAACTTTGTAATTCATGTAATTGTACTCATTTTGCCATGGGGCAGAGACATTCTTTTGGTCGGTTTTACAGCAAATTTCCTGGAATTCTACACATTTTGTAATGACTTATACCATGCTAATATTATATATATAGAGTGAGAATGTCTAACAAAATAAATGGGGGTTAAGGCCCCTGGGCACGTGCCCTCGGTATTGATTACTCCCAAGTTTAGATCGCTAGCTAGACTAACTACCAGTCTATAAAGTGTTACCTGACATGGCTAATTGAGTGACTGTCAGGGACTGACATAACAAGAGAAAAAATTGCACCTGGTGTATTGTACTATTCTTACTCTCAATAGTAAGTTGAGACCCCGACTGAGCTCCTAAAAAAATTTATATATTTATTTTTTGGGACTTGCTTATGTTGCTTATGCCTGGAACCAGCCCTACTCGGGTGTGTGTGTGTGTTTTCTCTCAGTTGAGCATCTTGCTACCTTTCTCCTTTGTTCGGCCATCGCTTGGTGCATCCTTGGTTGCCATAAAGCTGACGTGTTCTCTTTATTGACAAAACAATAGCCATTTACTGAGATGCCAATAGATGAACCGTGCTGCCTTTAACAACATAAAACACACCTGAAGTGTTCCACAACAATGCCAGCTCTCTGTTAAGGAAATGAATGCAGCACTGCATGCATCATGCCAACAAGAGAGAAAAACATAATTCAGGATGACCCTGGTTGTAGCATAATATAATGTTGGACGTTCATATCTTAAGTACAGCACTTACAGATGTAGGATCTTAATTTGAGCCAGTTTGCTACAGCAGGAAAATAATCCTGCAGCAACAGGAAATTTGAATTATTATGTGGATTATAATGAATGGACATTTCTTGTAGGGGTTGATGATGATACATTTTTCATTAGGGCAAATCAAGTCTGACATATTAAAATGGAAATTACAAACTTTAGAAGCCTTTTCTAAACCTCAAATTCACTAAAAGTTTGCATTTCCTGCTGTGCAGTGATCAAATTAGGATCCTACATCTGTACTGTGAAGCACTAGGCTATACTCCTCATCATCATGTACTCTTGATGGATGCCTAGAGAAAGAAGCACAAGCATAGACTATTATAACAGGGTTTAAACAAATCATAAGAATAGAACAAGTCTGGGCTGAGTCATCGGCCATTAGCCACAGTAGGACTACACACTCCTATTAATCAGAAAACGGAGACAGGTCACACACACACACACACACACACACACACACACACACACATATTCACACACACACACACAGTCGTATTAATCAGCTGTAGAAGCAGTACAAGATGAAGCCACAGCTCATTAAATCAACATGTCTTCATTAGGTTGTGTTTATAGGGTTCACTGAAAGCATTAGCAACGTGATTAATTCTCTCTGCCGTTGTTGTTTTGTTTTTAGCGCAAGACAACGAACTGTAAGGTCTAATTATAGCCTAGATTAGATATGCATATTAAAATATTTTCATATTCAATGTTTATGCCTTGAAAACAAATGGACACATTTTGAAACTTTTTAAACAGATGGGCTAATTTTTCCTCCATACTGAATATGAAACAAAATATCACCATAATCCCAACCATGCTGCCCTAACCATTACACTAGATGTTGTCTATCCTCTTCTTGTCACAGTAGGCTTCACCATGGGCTCAACCTGACCACCTAACCACTTCACCACACAGCTGTCCATCTACTTCTGTGTGGGCCAAATCAACTTCCTACGAGATTCACATTTGTTAACTCAAATTACAGTATGAACCTAAATCTGTCATTGTAAAACGGGGTATGATTTACGTCACTTTGACCCTACCATGATTACAGTATACAGCCTGAGTTTTAGCTGAGACAGAGATTACTCCCACAACCATCGCCATGACGATCCATCCCAGTGTGTGATCAAAGCAGCGGTGGTTATGTTGCATGTCGAGAGGTGCTGAGTTTGGGATCGTCACTGAACTGCTTTTATTTCACACTCTTAGAAAAAAAGGATTCTTCAGCTGTTCTCATAGGAGAACCCTTTGAAGAACCCTTTTTGGTTCCAGGTAGAACCATTTTGAGTTCCATGTAGAACCTTTTACACAGAGGGTTCTACATGGAACCCAAAATAGTTCTACCTGGAACCAAAAAGGGTTCTACCTGGAGCCAAAAAGGGTTCTCCTATGGGGACAGCTGAAGAACCCTTTTGGAACCCTTTTTTTCTAAGTGCAGCTTTTGGTGACACATGTATTAAAATATTTATTCACCACAAGAAAAATAGATTCGTTCATCCATTTTCTATAGAAAGATTTCAAAGGTGTCTCTTTGGAAATTGATATTTGTGTGATATTTGCGTATGGGGAGACAGGTTTTTTTTTGGGAGAAACTGTCAAACGCTTATCACAGATCTAATTTCCTCCTTTGTAGACTTCCTAGTAAATGGAAATGATGATCTATGAAATGAACGATTGGAATCTAAAATAAATGCCTCTCAAATCCCAACATATTAGATAGGAGTTCTACCGATTTCTAATGTAGTACAGAAACAACTCATTTCTTCTTCTGCTCTCTTCTTATTTTGTCTTCTTTTTCCACAATCTTCATAGCATGGAAGAGGCACACGTTTTCCTTTTGAAGGGTATTTTTAGACTCTGATGGTCCCTGGCAAGTTGATGGTCCCTGGCTAGGATCAGTACCTCATCACTTACAGTGTGTTGACCAGACTTTGAACAGTCGGCGGCCATCTTGGATTGTCTGATCGACCTGCATGGCGTTTACTTTCTAACTGGAGACAGAGAGATGAACTTTGATGTGAAAGAATGTCTCTTTGATGTTGTTCTCTTACAACAACAACAAAAAAAAACTCAAATTTGCAGTTACACGTTCACATGTGGTGGTGAAATAGTGTTATTCTCCTCACATTTGAAAAGGTGGTGTTAATGTGTTGCAGTAGCAATTGCAAATTATGTAATGCCATTCTGTAAAAAGGTAACTTAGCCCACCTGAGTATACAGTTTTTGCCCATTGCTTACAAACTAAACCGAATGCTTAGACCAAAGCCTCAATACCTAAACTCCTTGTAGCATACCTTAAACACAGTGTAACCATAGCTTAAACACAATGTCAACTTTGCACTTTGTTTGCAATTCTGTAACACACTTATTGCGAAACACTACACACGTTTTCTTACATTAGACACTTTGTTCAAAAAACGAAATCACCTGTTATCATTGGGAAAACACTCTGTTCAAAATGCAAAACTCATCTGGCAATTGTATGCACTTACATACACACCTGAAAACACTTGCACAGAAAACAGAACACCAATCAGTCTGAGCCTTAGCACTACAAATAGGCCTCAGGTAAGCCATTTTTAGAACTTTGCAAGCATGGAGGCAATGAGAGTCAGAGTAAGAGGAGGACAAAGAGAGAGAGGAGTCGGACGTGGAAGAGGAAGTGGAAGAGGACGAGGACCAGTGCGGAGACGTATATCAGATGACATCAGGGCTACTCTGGTGGACCATGTGATAAATCATGGCCTGTCCATGAGGGAGGCTGGGCAAAGAGTCCACCCTAACCTCAGTCGCTACACAGTAGCATCGATAATAAGGACATTCCGACTGGAGAACAGGTATATCTTCAAGTTTCTACTCCAGACTGTACCTACTGTATGTGTCACATGAGTCTGTATCATATTACAGTATTACTGTACTAACTATACTATACAAAAATGGGTAGTGCTGTGAAGTACTGTATATGTAAAGGAATACCATTGTGATGTTGCAGTACTGTGTACAGTTTGAAAGTACAGTATGTGAAAAATAACCTAACCAATGACGTCTTGTGGTGGCATTTTCTACAGAATGGTTGGACGACCTCCTCAAGGTGGAAGGGAACGGCTCTTCACTCAACAACAAGAGCTTGCCATCATTGAAATGGTGCGAGAAAATAATGCAATCCGACTTCGTTGCAACAACGCATAATTGCAAATTGAAATGAATTCAACAATATCAACAGGGTCAGCATTTTCTACACTAAGTCGCATCCTACAGAAACATAACTTCAGAATGAAGCAGCTGTACAGGGTGCCATTTGAGAGGAACAGTGTCAGGGTCAAGGATCTGCGCCATGATTATGTGCAGGTATGTGTCACTTTACTTTACATACTATATATTGTGATGTGGGAATGAGGGTTTATGCTGCCACCTGCCCTGCCTGTAGCTTGTAGTTTTTGTCTATACTCACCCAACCCAGCCCCTACTTGTGTGAAAATATAGACATTGTAGTTACTGTATGTGTTTTCAGTAACACTATTCAATATTTTCTGTTACAGACAGTTCTGGAGTTTGATGCCGCCGAACTGCCCCATGAGTTCATCTACGTGGATGAGGCAGGCTTCAATCTGGCCAAAACCAGGCGTCGGGGCCGTAACGTAGTGGGACAAAGGGCTGTTGTAAATGTCCCCGGGCAGCGTGGGGGAAATATCACCTTGTGTGCTGCAATTAGTGTCCAAGGAGTCCTGCATCATCATGCCACTCTAGGTCCCTACAATACAGGACAGATCATTGCATTTCTAGATGCACTACATGCAGTTGTGCAGGACAGACCACAGCAGCCCAGGTTTGTTGTCATCTGGGATAATGTTAGTTTCCACCGGGCTGCTCTGGTCCGAGATTGGTTCAACAACCATAATAATTTCACAGTTTTATACCTGCCCCCTTTCAGCCCCTTTCTAAATGCAATCGAGGAATTATTTTCAGCGTGGCGGTGGAAAGTATATGATCGGCAACCACATGCCCGCATGACTCTTCTGCAAGCAATGGAAGAGGCATGTGGAGACATTGAGGTGGGATCAATCCAAGGGTGGATTCGGCACACAAGGCGATGTTTTCCCCGATGTCTAGCCCGCGAGGACATCGCCTGTGATGTTGACGAGGTCTTGTGGCCAGATCCGAACAGAAGGCGTGATCCATAAGCCCCCCCGCCCCCCACCACACACGCACACACACACAAAACAAGTATATGTTTTTTCCCCCAATAGCAATTTATCCAGTAATTGTTTAGTTTTTTTTACTTTTGTTTTGTTGCTAAATTTGATGTTAAGAATTTCTGTAAGAATGTTTGTTTTTTTGTAAAAAGTTTTTTGTAAATACTGTTTGATTACTGCAGAAATTCTACTTTTGAGTTTTACAGAAGACAATGACAATAAAAATAGAAACACAAAGACTGCAGTGTTTTATATAAAGCCCATCGGTGTGTTGCTGGTGATATGAAAGAGTAATTCAAATGTTGCTTGTGTGTATGGTTTTGTTGCACGAATTTCATTTTTAGAAAGGAGTGTTAAGTTTTGATTGCAGTGTTTCATTTTGGCATATATGTGAGTTGTTAATCTCCAAGTGCTATGTCTGATTGGCTTGTGTGTTGAGTTTTGACATAATGAGCAAAATTCAGCAAAAAGTGTGTAAGCAATAGGCAAAAAACTGTAATAAAATAATACTTGTTTATTTCTGAGCCATCCATTCAGATTGTTACTGTTGCAGGCGCATACCTCTCTTATTCATACGTTGGTCAGTGAGCGTTGGAAGAAGCCCAGTGAAAAGAACAGAGAAGCTAGCGCTCTATGTGTCCCTATTTATCCAGTTTAACGTGTTAAAATTAGCAAGTTAACTTTTTGCAGTTGTAGTGCACTAAATCTTTTTTTATCGCATTGTTTAAAATACACAGAAAACATCAAACATAAATTACAGCTCAATTTGAGCAAATTATGAATTTGTGAATAATCGTGATTAATTCACAGCAAATCTTGCGATAAACTCGATGAATGTTTTCATTGTTTGACATTAAAGTGAAAATGCACATGTGTAGTGGACATGAGTCGGTCATGGTTGTTCATGGTCACGTGATGAGGTAGCCCCGCCTGTAACTTCAAAGTTAGTGCTGGCCCTCTTGGTCGAATGGTCAAGATATTGCCTTCTCCTGTGGAAGACCCGGATTCGGATCCCGCCAGCTACAAAAGCACACGTGAAATGGGTAATATCACAAATGAAATGTGAAATATCACATTATGAAATGTGAAATGTATAATATCACGTATGAAATGTTGGGAAACCACGTGTCTGAGTCATGTGAAACTGCACATCTGTTTTTCCTCACGTTACATTTTTTACGTGATTTGTTCACATGTGAAAAATTCATGTGAAACATCACACTTGTCCGAAAACTACATGTTCTTTTCACGTTTTATTTTATTTTATTTGTTTCTTCTCTCTCTCTCTCTCTCTCTTCTCTCCCTCTTTCTCTCTCTCCTCAATCTGGTCCCCATTTCCCCCCTTCAAAGACAGGCACACCAGAAAAGCTTCAACTCTAGCCCTTGTAAAAGTTTTTTGCCCGCTCAATCGGTATGGTGACACACACACAATATAGGTTAGCGCCTGTTTACGAGTTGGAGTTGACAGTTCAAATTGGTTGGCGCCACTTGAACATACCTCATATGACAGCAATTTATAGGCGGCTATGCCTGCCAGGTTATAGATTAATGGCTTGTTTGTTGTCTGCACACATTATGCAGGCCCTTGGCTCCCCCACTGCCTGTTGTGAATGGGGTGTAATGTGGTTCTCACACTTTTTTAGAAGAGCCTCTGTTACCATGCCAAAGGGGTAAAGTGGTTGAGGCTGTACCTTCTCATTTGTCTTCAACTCCTGAAATGAGTCGTCTTACGTTTATATCTCCGTGATTGAAAATGTCTTTACTTCCCAGTGACAGACATCTTAGTGCTGTCTAAAAGGTCATCTAGAGAGTATTGGCAGAGGTTAGAGTTTGTCAGTAGAATGTTGTATGCTCGGGTCTAGGCCATTTCATAACGTAGCAGCAATACAATCAAAATATTTTGCAGTAAATACCTTACAACGAATACAGCATTTGACAAGTTGACATTTTGGGGGATTCAAACATACTGTACATCAACTGGGAACACAAAAAACAAAATACACATTATTTTAATCTTACCCTTCTAGCACGGAAAAAGTGTTTGATACCAGTGTGTGATAGATGCTGAAAGTGTTGAGAGAGAGGAAGGGACAAGGAGAGAGCGAGAGAGCGAGAGAGGGGGATAAAAGAGTACAAGGCTCTGTGTTACAGGGTTTTTTAAGGGCAAGTGGCTGATGTGTTTTGTTTAATATTTCAGCACAGTGCATGCCTTGTTACGCTGGGGATGGGGAGAGCGAGAGGGAGGGAGGGAGGGAGAGAGAGAGATGGAGGCTGGGGACGGGGTGAGAAAGAGGGAGAGAGAGATGGAGGGAGACAGACGGAGGGTGGCAGTGAACCGTGGGTGAACCCATCCTGTGAGAATTACACTGGGGCCAGAGCTTATCTGCCTCCATGTGGCCCACAATCCTCTTTTTCTTGATCAGGCAGCCCGGTCGTGGCAACATTTTTTGGTGAATACTGTAAATAATCTCAGATGAATGAACACAGTGCCTTAAGAAAGTATTCACAACCCTTAACTTTTTCCACATTTTGTTGTGCTACAGCCTGCATTTAAAATGGATAAATTGAGATTGAGAAGTGGAATGATGTTTTTAGACATTTTTTACAAATGAATTACAAATGAAAAGCTGATATGTCTTGAGTCAATAAGGATTCAACCCCTTTAGTTAAGGCAAGCCTAAATAAATTGAGGAGTAAAAATGTGCTTAACAAGTTTAATGGACTCACTCTGTGTGCAATAATAGGGATTAACATGATTTTTTAATGACTACCTTATCTCTGTAGCCCACACCTACAGTGCCTTCGGAATTGTTTTTTCATTTAGCAGACGCTCTTATCCAGAACGACTTACAGGAGCAATTAGGGTTAAGTGCCTTGCTCAAGGGCACATTGACAGATTTTTCACCTAGTCGGCTTGGAGATTAGAACCAGCAACCTTTCGGTTACTGGCACAACGCTCTTAACCTCTAAGCTACCTGCCGTATTCAGACCCCTTGACTTTTCCCACATTTTGTTAGGTTACAGTCTTATTCTGAAATTGTTGAAATCATCAATACCCCATAATGACAAAGCAAAAACAAGTTTTTATAAAAAGAAAATAAACAGAAATATCAAATTTACATAAGTATACTGACCCTTTACTCAGTACTTTGTTGAAGCACCTTTGGCAGCGATTACAGCCTCAAGTCTTCTTGGGTATGACGCTACAAGGTTGGCACACCTGTATTTGGAGAGTTTCTCCCATTCTTCTCTGCAGATCCTCTCAAGCTATGTCAGGTTGGATGGGGAGCGTCGCTGCACAGCTATTTTCAGGTCTCTCCAGAGATGTTAGATCGGGTTCAAGTCCGGGCTCTGGCTGGGCCACTCAAGGATATTCAGAGACCTGTCCCAAAGCCACTCCTTCATTGTCTTGGCTGTGTGCTTAGGGTCGTTGTCCTGTTGGAAGGTGAACCTTCACCCCAGTCTGAGGTCCTGAGCGCTCTGGAGCAGGTTTTCATCAAAGATCTCTCTGTACTTTGCTCTGTTCATCTTTGCCTCATTCCTGACTAGTCTCCCAGTCCCTGCCACTGAAAAACATCCCCACAGCATGATGCTGCCACCACCATGCTTCACCGTAGGGATGGTGTCAGGTTTCCTCCAGACGTGACACTTGGCATTCAGGACAAAGAGTTCAATCTTGGTTTCATCAGACTAGAGAATCTTGTTTCTCATGGTCTGAGAGTCTTTAGGTGCCTTTTTGCAAACTCCAAGCGGGCTGTCATGTGCCTTTTACTGAGGAGTGGCTTCCGTCTGGCCACTCTACCATAAAGGCCTGATTGGTGGAGTGCTGCAGAGATGGTTGTCCTTCTGGAAGGTTCTCACATCTCCACAGAGGAACTCTAGAGCTCTGTCAAAGTGACCATCAGGGTTCTTGGTCACCTCCCTGACCAAGGCCCTTCTCCCCTGGTTGCTCAGTTTGGCTGGGCGGCCAGCTCTAGGAAGAGTCTTGGTGATTCCAAACTTCTTCAATTTAAGAATGATGGAGGCCACTGTGTTCATGGGGACCTTCAATGCTGCAGAAATGTTTTGGTGTCCTTCCCCAGATCTGTGCCTTGACACAATCCTGTCTCGGAGCTCTACGGACAATTCCTTCGAACTCATGGCTTGGTTTTTGCTCTGACATGCATTGTCAACTGTGGGACCTTATATACACAGGTGTGTGCCTTTCCAAATAATTTTCAATCAATTAAATTATCTAAAAACCTGTTTTTGCTTTGTCATTATTGTGTGTAGATTGCTGAGGATTTGTATTTATTTAATCCATTTTGAATAAGGCTGTAACGTAACAAAATGTGGAAAAAGTCAAGGGGTCTGAATACTTTTTGAAGGCACTGTATCTGTAAGGTCCCTCAGTCGAGCAGTGAATTTCAAACACAGATTAAACCACAAAGACCAGGGAGGTTTTCCAATGCCTCGCAAAGTAGGGCACCTATTGGTAGATGGGTATAAAAAACAGACATTGAATATCCCTTTGAGTATGGTGAAGTTATTAATTACACTTTGGATGGTGTATCAATACACCCAGTCACTACAAAGATACAGGCATCCTTCCTAACTCAATTGCCGGAGAAGAAGGAAACCGCTCAGGGATTTCACCATGAGGCCAATTGTGACTTTAAAACAGTTACAGAGTTAATGGCTGTGATAGGAGAAAACTGAGGATGGATCAACAACATTGTAGTTGCTCCACAATACTAACCTAAATGACAGAGTGAAAAGAAGGAAGCCTGTACAGAATACAAATATTCCAAAACATGTTTACAATAAGGCACTAAAGTAAAACTGAAAAAAATTGGCAAATAAATTAACTTTATGTCCTGAACACAAAGCTTTATGTTTGGGGCAAATCCAACACAACACATCACTGTGTACCACTCTTTATATTTTCAAGCATGGTGGTGGCTGCATCATATTATGGGTATGCTTGTCATCGGCAAGGACTAGGGAGTTTTTTAGGATAAATAGAAAAGGAATAGAGCTAAGGAAAAATTGTAGAGGAAAACCTGGTTTAGTCTGCTTTCCAACAGACACTGGGAGGTAAATTCAACTTTCAGCAGGACAATAACCTAAAACACAAGGCCAAATATACACTGGAGTTGCTTACCAAGATGACATTGAATGTTCCTGAGTGGCCTAGTTACAGTTTTGACTTGAATCATCTTGAAAATCTATGGGAAGACATGAACATGGCTGTCTAGCAATGATCAACAACGAACTTGACAGAGTTTGAATAATTTTTAGTAAGAATAATGGTCAAATATTGTACAATCCAGGTTAGCAAAGCTTTTAGAGACTTATCCAGAAAGCCTCACAGCTGTAATCGCTGCCAAAGGTGATTTTAACATGTATTGACCCAGGGGGTTGATTGCTTATGTACATTTGATATTTCTGTATTTATTTTTCAATACATTTGCAAACATTTCTAAAAATATGTTTTCACTTTGTCGTTATTGGGTATTGTGTGTAGATGGGTGAGAAAAAAAATACTAATTAATCCATTTTGAATTCAGGCTGTAACACAACAAAGTGTGGAACAAGTCAAGGGGTATGAATACTTTCTGAAGGGCTATTTTTAGTTGTCGTCTATTCTCTCAGTCTATTATCTCGTCCGAGAACATAAAAGCCTGAGCCTTGTCTTTACTGTCTAATTGAAAACAGAGCGGTAAAACCAGACTAGTTATTGGCTCCTAAACATATCATTGACATGGGGAAAAGAGGGCGGGCTATCAGCTGACCATTGATGTTGATGATTGATGTAAATCTGCTAGTTAGCTAGTTCGATAATGTTTTTACTGATTGTGATTTATCTTCAATGCTCTTAAATAATAACTTCATAATATAGCCTAATATTCATAATCTTCTAACTCATGATATCTGGCTGGCTGGCTAGTAGTGGCTTGTGTGGATATTTTAGTGTGTGGTAGTTAGCTTCAGTCTAGACTACCTGTGTTCAGTGCTTCATTTGTAAATCGGGAGGTGTCGTGATAACAAAAAGTGAGCGCGAGAGGGGGGTGACCTGGGGAGCTCTGAGGTACCAGATTGCATGATAATGTTTACCTATATAATAAAGCAGTGCATGCATCTCATCCCATTTGCATAGTGGCATAGAGCAGTTTACAGAAGCTGCACACATGGGGACAATTTGTAGTAGCCTGTGGTCCGGTAAAGAATTTTTGCCTTTTATAAACGCATTTCATGCATTTCTACTTAATTTTACATGACTGGAGACTTAGGCAGAATATTTTTGAATACTGCACAAATGAACGAAATGACAGGCTACTTTGACACTGACAAATTGAAAATCTGAGATCAATAAAAATGACCTTGTCTTGAATCCACCAATAGCCTACAGTAGGCCTAGATTTGTGGCGACGATATGAGGAGGAAATGATAGTCCTAAAAAAAGCTTTCCAGTTTCGTTGACTCACCCAATGATGCGAATCTCATTCACTGTAGATGGCCTAGGCACTCATGCCAAAAGCCTACCTCTGTCTTGCTTTACTTAAACAATGTTCGCTCAACAGGCCTATTTGGAAGATTATAAAATATTTTGGTAGCATACAGCTGACAGATTAGTCTTCTCTTTTCAGCAGGAGCCATTTGATTTCCAACCTGTGTTTTCACACGATTGTATTTGAAATATTGTTAAAGGCCTGTTTTGTCTGCATGCTGTTCACTGACAGAATTGCCGCATGTTCCCGACTGTAGGTAGGCTATGCCTTGTTATTGGGCTACACACAGAGATGGGCAGTGTTTCTGCTACATGTATTTGAAATATGTATTTCAAGTATTTTGTCATTTGTATTACACTGGGCTGAACTACACTCCAATGTATTTTCTAACAAGACACAGTACTTTCGAGAGTTGTAATTTGTATTTTCAAAATACAAAATTATTCCAATAAGTCAAGGGGTATGAATACTTTCTGAAGGCACTGTACATGTACATTTGAGTCATTTAGCAGAAACTCTTAACCAGAGTGACTTACAGTCAGTGCATTCAACTAAGGTAGATAAACAACAACATATCACAGTCATAGCAAGTAAAACGCTTCTTTAACCGTTACTGAGAATGTTGTTTGCTGTTCAAGCTGACTACTTGCAAATGTATTTCTGTATTTTAAAATGCCAAAATAATAACGTTGAACCAAATGTAAATCAAAACTAGATGTTGAACTGACGTAAGTGCCCAGTGGGAGGCTATTCTGAATTATTTAATTTCTTTCTGAACAGACAGCAGTAATTCTAGAACTTTGGCAAATATATTTGAATTCATCAGGGGAGCTGCAGCTCCTCCGGCACCATTCCCGTAGCTATGAAATAAATGATGAAGTTCTGCTGTGTGGAGGCTATCAGCCAACCAGACCGAATATTGATGATGTAAGCTACATCATGTGTTATCAAGTGTTAATCAAATGTCATGCTGCTGTGGCAGTACTGTTGATATTTAAACTAGGTACAGTGAGGGAAAAAAGTATTTCATCCCCTGCTGATTTTGTACGTTTGCCCACTGACAAAGACATGATCAGTCTATAATTTTAATGGTAGGTTTATTTGAACAGTGAGAGACAGAATAACAACAACAAAAAATCCAGAAAAACGCATGTCAAAAATGTTATAAATTGATTTGCATTTTAATGAGGGAAATAAGTATTTGACCCCTCTGCAAAACATGACTTAGTACTTGGTGGCAAAACCCTTGTTGGCAATCACAGAGGTCAGACATTTCTTGTAGTTGGCCACCAGGTTTGCACACATCTCAGGAGGGATTTTGTCCCACTCCTCTTTGCAGATCTTCTCCAAGTCATTAAGGTTACGAGGCTGACATTTGGCAACTCGAACCTTCAGCTCCCTCCACAGATTTTCTATGGGATTAAGGTCTGGAGACTGGCTAGGCCACTCCAGGACCTTAATGTGCTTCTTCTTGAGCCACTCCTTTGTTGCCTTGGCCGTGTGTTTTGGGTCATTGTCATGCTGGAATACCCATCCACGACGCATTTTCAATGCCCTGGCTGAGGGAAGGAGGTTCTCACTCAAGATTTGACGGTACATGACCCTGTCCATCGTCCCTTTGATGCGGTGAAGTTGTCCTGTCCCCTTAGCAGAAAAACACCCCCAAAGCATAATGTTTCCACCTCCATGTTTGTCGGTGGGGATGGTGTTCTTGGGGTCATAGGCAGCATTCCTCCTCCTCCAAACACGGCGAGTTGAGTTGATGCCAAAGAGCTCCATTTTGGTCTCATCTGACCACAACACTTTCACCCAGTTTTCCTCTGAATCATTCAGATGTTCATTGGCAAACTTCAGACGGGCCTGTATATGTGCTTTCTTGAGCAGGGGGACCTTGCGGGCGCTGCAGGATTTCAGTCCTTCACGGCGTAGTGTGTTACCAATTGTTTTCTTGGTGACTATGGTCCCAGCTGCCTTGAGATCATTGACAAGATCCTCCCGTGTAGTTCTTGGCTGATTCTTCACCATTCTCATGATCATTGCAACTCCACGAGGTGAGATCTTGCATGGAGCCCCAGGCCGAGGGAGATTGACAGTTATTTTGTGTTGTCACCTTCTCACCAAGCTGCTTGGCGATGGTCTTGTAGCCCATTCCAGCCTTGTGTAGGTCTACAATCTTGTCCCTGACATCCTTGAGAGCTCTTTAGTCTTGGCCATGGTGGAGAGTTTGGAATCTGATTGATTGATTGCTTCTGTGGACAGGTGTCTTTTATACAGGTAACAAACTGAGATTAGGAGCACTCCCTTTAAGAGTGTGCTCCTAATCTCAGCTCGTTACCTGTATAAAAGACACCTGGGAGCCAGAAATCTTTCTGATTACTTATTTCCCTCATTAAGATGCAAATCAATTTATAACATTTTTGACATGCGTTTTTCTGGAAACTAAGATTAGGAGCACTCCCTTTGCGAAATTGACGACGTCAAGACGACTTGAGGGCAGTGGGTTTAGAACAACAACGATACAAGCTGTATACAAAATATTATGCCTGCCGCCTTCTCTGTTTCTCATTTGACACACTCCTCTTCTTCAGGGATTTATCCCTCTGTCACCCCATCGCCGCTCTTCTTCAGGGATTTATCCCCCTGTCACCCCATCACGCCTCCTCTTCAGGGATTTATCCCCCTGTTATCTCATTACTCCTCTTCTTCAGGGATTTATCCCTCTGTCACCCCATCGCCGCTCTTCTTCAGGGATTTATCCCCCTGTCATCTCATCACTCCTCTTCTTTGGGGATTTATCCCCCTGTCATCTCATCACTCCTCTTCTTCAGGGATTTATCCCCCTGTCATCTCATCTCCCTATCTCACAAACACATCCAAAACAAAGAGACGTCAGAACAACAGCCAAAGCTAAACAGAAACCAGTCATAATAATAAATAGATCCATCTCACTGAAAGAGGATGTGTGTGTGTGTGTGTGTGGTGCGCGCGCTTGCGAGCAAGCGAGAGAGAGAGGAAGATGGAGATGGCAAGAGAAAGAGAGAAGTGAGAAATGTAGAGAGAGGGGTAGCAGCGTCATCTAGTTGAGTCATACGTCGTGTGTCTCATCCCCCATTGGTTGTTATCTACACACGACACTTACAGTGATAAATTCCCATCAGGAGAATGATGCTCTCTCTTTATGGGCTCACATCGCCTGTATGTCTCGGTGACTGGCTTCTTACGCAACCCCGATCTGTCACTGTAGGAGGTTCCTTCTGAATATGAAAGCCTTTCTTCACCTTTGGTAATAACAGTAATGAATTGGACCTACAGTATATAGCTAGTGGTATGATTAATACTGTGGCTTTATGGTTCTAATCATAATGAATTAGACCTATGTAGCACTTTTCCAATAGTTTAAAGCGCTTTATTGTGCATTGTGAGGGGAGGAGAGGGGGGAGGAGAGGGGAAGGGGGGAATCACCTCATCCAATACATAACCCCACCCTCTGCCATCTACCTCATTTACGATATTAGACAACAGACACATGAAGGCTATTGGGTTCCTCAGGTCTCATAGCTCTGAAGGACATTGGGGAGAATGTAGTAATGTGGCAGTGGAGGCTCCTCAGTGAAGGAAGGTGAGGACCATCCTCCTCAGTGAATTTCAGAAAAATGTAAATAGTGAAACTTAGGTTATCATTTTTAGATAAAACTACACTAAATACTGTATATTCACGTCACCAAATAATTGATTAAAACACACTATTTTGCAATGAAGGTCTACAGTAGCCTCAACAGCACTCTGTAGGATAGCACCATGGTGTAGCCTGAGGACAGCTAGTTTCCGTCCTCCTCTGGGTACATTGACCTAGGAGGCTCATGGTTCTCACCCCCTTCCATAGACTTACATAGCAATTATGACAACTTCTGGAGGACGTCCTCCAACCTATCAGAGCTCTTGCAGCATGAACTGACATGTTGTCCACCCAATCAAAGGATCAGAGAATGAATCTAGTACTGAAAGCATAAGCTACAGCTAGCTAGCACTGCAGTGCATACAATGTGGTGAGTAGTTGACTCAGAGAGATTTCTCAAACAAATTAATTTCTTCAAAAATGAAGGAGAAGCGAGAGAGAGAGAGAGAGCCAGCTATGTTTCATATTTTTTTCACTTTCACTTACTTAGCTAGTGAATGCAGCTAGCTAGTTTAGCCTATTCAAACACCCAGCTCAAACAGAGAGGAATGCTATGTTAGCTAGCTGGCTATGGCTATCCGACACTGGAACTCTTCCAAGTCAAGGTAAGCTTTTGTTTTATTAATGAATTGCCACCGGGGCCTGTCTTTTTAACTACTAAACTCCTTGCTGACTGTACACTGTACTGCATGATTGTAGTGGGTTTACTAACATGTTAGTTCCAGTAGCTATGTTGACTATGACGTTATACTATGGTGACAATTATGTAGGCTGTGTGTAGCGGTTATGATATGAAGGTTTGGCTTGGACAGCTGATGTGTTGTGCACTGAAGTCAACAAGCGAAGGGAAAAGGTGAGAGCAGGAGAGCGCATAGATGCGAGAATAAATTATACAACGATGAAAGGGATCATGCTGTATGTATGTGCCTGCTATGAAAGTGAACTGTGTTTGCATGTGATCAGGGGTGTATTCATTCCGCCAATTCTGTTGAAAAACGTTACTTTCAACGGAAGCTGAGCGGAACGAAACGGGGATAAACATACCAGAATTTGTCCAACAAAAACTATTGTTTGCAACTGTTGGTCTAATGATTACACCCTAGATCAGCTAGATGCAGGCAAGAGTGTGCAAGGCGGTATTGATAGTGTCAATGTCTGTCACCTTGATTACTCAAATTTCTCTCGACCTGTGCACCTAGCAAATGTTGTAAACTTTCATTCATAGGCTAGGTTGTAACATCCTCATGATGGGTATAGGGAAAATTGGAGTATCATTTAGTAGCCTAAACCTATTGACGTTACATTGAGCTGACGAATGGAATATGAATTACAGTCATCCAATATGCTGTAATAGAAAAAAGCCCATGCTCATAAAAAATAATCGTCCTACCTCATCTTAAACGACACCGACCACCACTGTAATGTGGCCCTATGTAATGGAGTGTGCTGCCTCGTGTGGCCCTTCATTGCCCCTTTCCTAAATGGTCATAATGACTTAATGACATCAGACATAAAATGTAGGGTTCATTGAGCTAAGCAAAGGTCTCTCTTTCAAGGATTTGAAGGTGTTTATGCTAATGTTCAGGGTTGCAGTGTTACCTGACAATTTGAAAGGGCCTGTTGTTATTCACTTTTTCCTTTAAGTTGAACATATGGCTAATTTCCTAAATGGATGATTTGTTAATTAATTTCCTAAATGGATGATTTGTTAATTAATTTCCTAAATGGATGATTTGTTAATTAATTTCCTAAATGGATAATTTGTTAATACCCTAAATGGATGATTTGTTAATTTCCTAAATGGATGATTTGTTCATTCATTTCCTAAATGGATGATTTGTTAATTAATTTCCTAAATGGATAATTTGTTAATACCCTAAATGGATGATTTGTTAATTTCCTAAATGGATGATTTGTTCATTCATTTCCTAAATGGATGATTTGTTAATTAATTTACTAAATGGATGATTTCTTAACTAATCATCTTATCTTTCTTATTTTTGATGTCTTGCTCCTCGTGTTCCACAATATCAGGTAAGACAATTCTCTCTTTTATTTTACAGTCCCGAGCTGACATATTCCAACAGTCACCTTTCCATGTCATACAGTCTACCTTTCAATATCAGCTTCAAACATATTGTACAGTAGGCTTCTCTGCCATGGGGGCCCAAGCTGGCAATCTACTACATGTAAAAACGCTGAACCGTGTGTGTGTGTGTGTGTGTGTGTGTGTGTGTGTGTGTGTGTGTGTGTGCGTGCGTGCGTGAGTGAGTACGTGTGTATGTGTTACCGTGCGCTGTGATTTGTCTTATGGTAATTAATCAATATTCCCACTGCGAGATTCTCACTTCCTCTCTGTAATGTATACTGTACCTACTGGAAGCACTCCAACATCACTCATCAAGATCATTCCCTCCCTCTTTCATAATAAACAAATGGAAGATGGAAGGATGAGATGGAGGAGGGGAGGGAAGATAGGTCCATTGTTACTCTGGTAATGGTACTCACATGTTGTTGAGTTATAACGCTAGAGGGTTGGGGGTAGTTCTTCAAGAGCAGTCAAACACGCCTCCATACTGCAGACCTAAAGAGTTCCATTCAGGTTTTATCATGTCCTCCGGGTACATGGGTAATGCAGTATAACAATGGCCGACTAACCAGTCAAAATGTTCCTGTACTTATATTGTAGCCAGAGAGGGATTGAATGTATGCCTACACTGGTGTTTTCCAGGGTTAGAGTCAATCTATTTAAATTCCAGCAATTCAGGAAATACACTGAAATTCTAATTCCAATTCTCTTTAATGCTTTTCAATGAGGAACATTTGGAATTGGAATTTGGTATAATTTCTGAATTGACTGGAATTGAAATGTAATTGACTCCAACCCTATTGTTTTCCTATGGGATACATTCCAACAGACTTCCTCCACGTATGTAGTGTACGTTCCATATCAAAGAGAACAACTAAACTCATCTCTGTCTTTGAGAATTTTGGGGGAATTTCATCAGCGTTTACAGATGCTAATCACAGCTTACAGAAGCATGTGCTTTAATCATTGCTAATTAGCAAATAAATTACCTTGCCGATGAAACAGCCACCAAACAGCCTAAGTAGCTGTCTTTGTAGCTTTTTTGTTGTTGTTGTTGATTGATTTAATGCGACAGAGATTATGGTTGATCAGGAGATTTGGAGATAAACTAGCAGCATGTTCAATTTAGGGGACAATTAATGCAGCATATCACTTTGCTCAACACCAGAACACATTAGGCTAATCCCCCGAGTCACAGCGGTTCCTGTAATGTTTGTTTAGCAAACCAAATCCCCAGGGGGAGGCTAAACCAAAGAGTTTCTGAAGGGTGGAGTGACATTCTGTTGGGTTGGGTGTTTATTGGCACATTATACTACGAAAGATTACCGGGATGCGTACACAGAGCATGCACTGACTAGCTAGCAAGTGTCTTCATTGACATTTTCAACCTCTCCCTGACCCAGTGTGTAATACTTAATGTTTCAAGCAGACCACCATAGTCCCTGTGCCCTAGAACGCCAATGTAACCTGCCTAAATGACTATCTCCCCATAGCGCTCACATCTTTAGCCATGAAATGCTTTGAAAGGCTGGTCATGGCTCACATAAACTGGCTTTGTTATGGAAGGTTTGGGAATCGCTTCCTTTTAAGTGGTTATAGAATTTAACGGCTCTTTTCTGGATTTTGATCATTAGCGGGTATCGGCCTAATTCTGCTCTGCATGCATTATTTGGTGTTTTTCGTTGTACACTGAGGATATTTTTGCAGAATTATGCATGCAGAGTCTCAATTTGGTGTTTGTCCTATTTTGTGAATTCTTGGTTGGTGAGCAGACCCCAGACCTCACAACCATAAAGGGCAATGGGTTCTATAACTGATTCAAGTATTTTTAGCAAGATCGTAATTGGTATGTATCATTTTATGTTCCTTTTGATGGCATAGAAGGCCCTTCTTGCCTTGTCTCTCAGATCGTTCACAGCTTTGTGGAAGTTACTGTCACGATCGTCTGAAGGATGAGACCAACGCGCAGCGCGTGTACCGATAAACATGATGACTTTATTTAATTAAAGTGCAACACGACAAAACAATAAACCACGATCATGAAGTTCCACGGTGCACTCACCGTAACGGAAACAAAAACCCACAAACCCCACAGGAAAACATTCAGAATAAATATGGCTCCCAATCAGAGATAACGAGCCGACAGCTGACACTCGTTACCTCCGATTGGGAGTCATAGACAAACCTAGAAATACAACCAACAGAAAGGCAAACCTAGAAATACAAAACCAAAACAAAAGACACCCTAAATGAAAATAACAACCCTGGCTCAACAATCAGAGTCCCTGGAGCCAGAGTGTTACAGTACCCCCCCCTAAAGGTGCGCACTCCGGGCGCACCAGCATACCGTCTAGGGGAGGGTCTGGGTGGGCGTCTGTCCAGGTGGCGGCTCTGGCCCAGGTCGTGGTCCCCACCCCACCATAGTCATTACCCACTTAATATGCCTCCTACACATTACCCCCCCCCAACTACACCCCACTGGGTTAAGGGGCGGCACCGGACTAAGGGGCAGCACCGGACTAAGGACCAGCACCGGGATAAGGGGCAGCACCGGGCTAAGGGGCAGCACCGGGCTAAGGGGCAGCACCGGGCTAAGGGCCAGCACCGGGATAAGGACCAGCACCAGGCTAAGGAACAGTACCTGACTAAGTGGCAGCACCGGACTGAGGGGCAGCTCCGGACTGAATGGCGGATCCTGGCTGGCTGGCTCTGGCGGATCCTGCTGCTCATGGCTGGCTGACGGATCTGGCTGCTCATGGCAGGCGGAAGGCTCTGGCTGATCCTGTCTGGCAGAAGGCTCTGGCTGATCCTGTCTGGCAGAAGGCTCTGGCTGATCCCGTCTGGCAGAAGGCTCTGGCTGATCCTGTCTGGCGGAAGGCTCTGGCTGATCCTGTCTGGCGGAAGGCTCTAGCGGCTCCGGTCTGGCGGACGGCTCTGATGGCTCATGGCAGACGGGCGGCTTTGCAGACTTTGGGCAGACGGGCAGTTCAGGCCCCGTTGGGCAGACGGGCAGTTCAGGCGCCCGTTGGGCAGACGGGCAGTTCAGGCGCCCGTTGGGCCGACGGACAGTTCAGGCCCTGTTGGGCAGACGGCAGACTCTGGCCGTCTGAGGCGCATCGTAGGCCTGTGGCGTGGTGCCGGAACTGGAGGTACCGGGCTGAGGACACGCATCACAGGGCTAGTGCGGGGAGAAGCAACAGGGCATGCTTGGCCCTGGGGACGCACCGTAGGCCTGTTGCGTGGTGCCGGAACTGGAGGTACCGGGCTGAGGACACGCATCACAGGGCTAGTGCGGGGAGAAGCAACAGGGCATGCTTGGCCCTGGGGACGCACCGTAGGCCTGTTGCGTGGTGCCGGAACTGGAGGTACCGGACTGAGGACACGCATCACAGGGCTAGTGCGGGGAGAAGCAACAGGGCATGCTGGACCCTGAGAACGCACATAAGGGCTAGTACGGAGAGCCGGAACAGGGCAGACCGGGCTGGCGAAGCGCACCGTATCCATGGTGCGGGGAGCAGGAACAGGCCGGGCTGGGCTGGCGACGCGCACCGTATCCCTGGTGCGGGTGGCCGGAACAGGCCGGGCCGGGCTGGCGAGCGCACCGTATCCATGGTGCGGGGAGCAGGAACAGGCCGGGCTGGGCTGGCGAGCGCACCGTATCCATGGTGCGGGGAGCAGGAACAGGCCGGGCTGGGCTGGCGACGCGCACCGTATCCCTGGTGCGAGTGGCCGGAACAGGCCGGGCCGGGCTGGCGTAGCGCACCGTATCCATGGTGCGGGGAGCAGGAACAGGCCGGTCCGTGCCGGGAACACACACCACTGGCCTCAACCGAGGATCAGGAACGGGCCGGACCGGACTGGCAACACACGTCAGTCTTTCACGCCGTGCCACAAACACTTCCCTTCCTCTACTCGCCAATGGCTCCCGTATTCCGTTAGCCTTCTCTCCTTTTCTCCTGTGGCAGCCTCCTGCTGCCCAGCCGCTAAGCCATGTGCCCCCAAAAAATTTCTTGGGGGTTGCCTCTCGTCCTTCCGACGAAAAAACCTGCTGCCGCCGATGCTCCTCTCTCGCCAGGGCCTTGATCTTTCCCCAAGGTCCCTTGCCTCCGAGCATGTCCTCCCAGGACCACGATGTGCCCACCTGGGCCATCGCCAGCCTCTCCATCTCCTTGCCCGGGCGCCTCCACCCATGTCCAGTCTCTTTGCTCCTGTACACGCTGCTTGGTCTTGGTATGGTGGGTTTTTCTGTCACGATCGTCTGAAGGATGAGACCAACGCGCAGCGCGTGTACCGATAAACATGATGACTTTATTTAATTAAAGTGCAACACGACAAAACAATAAACCACGATCATGAAGTTCCACGGTGCACTCACCGTAACGGAAACAAAAACCCACAAACCCCACAGGAAAACATTCAGAATAAATATGGCTCCCAATCAGAGATAACGAGCCGACAGCTGACACTCGTTACCTCCGATTGGGAGTCATAGACAAACCTAGAAATACAACCAACAGAAAGGCAAACCTAGAAATACAAAACCAAAACAAAAGACACCCTAAATGAAAATAACAACCCTGGCTCAACAATCAGAGTCCCTGGAGCCAGAGTGTTACAGTTACCTGTGGCGCTGATGTTTAGGACGAGGTATGTATAGTTTTTTGTGTGCTCTAGGGCAATGGTGTCTAGATGGAATTTGTATTTGTGGTCCTGGCAACTGGACCTTTTTTGGAACACCATTATTTTTGTCTTACTGAGATTTACTGTCTCTCACTCACTCACTCTCTCTCTCTCTCTCTCTCTCACTCTCTCTCCCCTTTTCCCCCTGTTTCTCTCCCTCTCTCGCTCTCTCTCCCCCAAACAAACATCCATCTGTTCACATTTTCCTATGACACACAACAATTAGGTCCCCCCAATGTAAGGAGAACTACAACACAATACCAACAACAACAACACCTGCAAAACCTCCAGGCTTCTCATTACGGCTAATGGCTATGAGTTTCTATGGTGATCCGTGCTCCAAATGAACACAATGCTAAATGGCTATGAGTTTCTATGGTGATCCGTGCTCCAGATGAACACAATGCTAAATGGCTATGAGTTTCTATGGTGATCCGTGCTCCAAATGTACACAATGCTAAAAGGCTATGAGTTTCTATGGTGATCTGTACTCCAAATTAACACAATGGCTATGCATTTCTATGGTGATCTGTGCTCCAAATGAACACAATGCTAAATGGCTATGAGTTTCTATGGTGATCCGTGCTTCAAATGAACACAATGCTAAATGGCTATGAGTTTCTATGGTGATCTGTACTCCAAATTAACACAATGGCTATGCATTTCTATGGTGATCTGTGCTCCAAATGAACACAATGCTAAATGGCTATGAGTTTCTATGGTGATCTGTGCTCCAAATGAACACAATGCTAAATGGCTATGAGTTTCTATGGTGATCTGTACTCCAAATGAACACAATGCTAAATGGCTATGAATTTCTATGATGATCCATGCTCCAATTGAACACAATGCTAAATGGATATGAGTTTCCATGGTGATCTGTGCTCCAAATGAACACAATGCTAAATGGCTATGAGTTTCTATGGTGGTCCGTGCTCCAATTGAACACAATGCAAAATGGCTATGAGTTTCTATGGTGATCCGTGCTCCAAATGAACACAATGCTAAATGGCTATGAGTTTCTATGGTGATCCGTGTTCCAAATGAACACAATGCTAAATGGCTATGAGTTTCTATGGTGATCCGTGCTCCAAATGAACAAAATGCTAAATGGCTATGAGTTTCTATGGTGATCCGTGCTCCAAATGAACACAATGCTAAATGGCTATGAGTTTCTATGGTGATCCGTGTTCCAAATGAACACAATGCTAAATGGCTATGAGTTTCTATGGTGATCCGTGCTCCAAATGAACACAATGCTAAATGGCTATGAGTTTCTATGGTGATCCGTGTTCCAAATGAACACAATGCTAAATGGCTATGAGTTTCTATGGTGACCCGTGTTCCAAATGAACACAATGCTAAATGGCTATGAGTTTCTATGGTGATCCGTGTTCCAAATGAACACAATGCTAAATGGCTATGAGTTTCTATGGTGATCCATGTTCCAAATGAACACAATGCTAAATGGCTATGAGTTTCAATGGTGTTCCGTGTTCCAAATGAACACAATGCTAAATGGCTCAGGAGGCACCTAAAATGACAGTTACATTCTGCCACATTTAAGTCACATTCAGCTACAGACTGAAGGCATCTTATCTGGAGAAGTGTCTGTAGTGTCTCAGTGCATTTCAATGTACGTACTAGCACAGCATTTAGTATGCTCAAAATAAACATTCTGTCATGTCTGCCACCTGAGGAACATTGCCAAGGTGCGGCCATTTCTCTCTCAGGCTGATACAGAGAGACTCATCCATGCTTTTATTACAAGCAGGCTTGACTACTGTAATGTTCTCCTGTCTGATCTACCCAAGAAAGCCATTGGTCAACTGCAAAACATACAGAATGCTGCAGCACGGGTACTGACCAAGACCAGACGGAGAGCACACATTACACCGGTTTTACGGTCTCTGCACTGGCTGCCTGTGAGTTTTAGAATTCATTGTAAGATTTGTCTATTGGTTTTTAAATCAATCCACGATTGAGCACCACTATACATGTCAGACATGCTTTTAAGTTATGTACCCAATAGGTCCCTAAGGTCCTCTGGCACTGGCCTTTTAACTATCCCAAAGCCTAGGACCAAGAGGCATGGAGATTAGCATCCTTTAGTTACTATGCCCCCAGCCTCTGGAATAGCCTGCCAGAGAACCTGAGGGGGGCCAAAACTGTGGACATTTTTAAAAGAGATCTTAAAGCACACCTTTTTAGCTTTGCTTTTCCTCAGGGAGCTTTTTAGTCTTTCAGTTTTTATTGTTATTCTTTTGTTTGTTGTGTAGTAAATATTTATGTTTTTATTTTCACTGTTTTTATTAGTTTTTTCCTGTGAAGCGTTGCATTCAATGTCTGAAATGTGCTGTATAAATAAAGCTTTATTTGATTTGATTTGATGTCGTGTTGTGGAGCTGTCATGAAAACTGCATGATGTATAGAAAGAGGCTGAATAGTCTCTCTCTCTCTCGCTCTCTCTCTCTCTCTCTCTCTCTCTCTCTCTCTCTCTCTCTCTCTCTCTCTCTCTCTCTCTCTCTCTCTCTCTCTCTCTCTCTCTCTCTCTCTCTCTCTCACCCTCTCTGTCTCTCTCTCTCCCACCCACCCTCTCTCTCTCTCTCTCTCTCTCTCTCTCTCTCTCTCTCTCTTTCACTCTCTCACCCTCTATATCTCTGTCTCTCTCACCTCTCTCTCTCTCTCTCTCTCTCTCTCTCTCTCTCTCTCTCTCTCTCTCTCTCTCCCTCCAACCTCTCTCTCTCTCTCTCTCAACCTCTCTCACTCTCTCTCTCTCTCTCTCTCTCTCTCTCTCTTTCTCTCTCTCTCTCTCTCTCTGTCTCTCTCTCTCTCTCTCTCGCTCTCTCTCTCTCTCTGTCTCTCTCTCTCTCTCTCTCGCTCTCTCTCTCTCACCCTCTCTGTCTCTCTCTCTCCCACCCACCCTCTCTCTCTCTCTCTCTCTCTCTCTCTCTCTCTTTCCCTCTCTCACCCTCTATACGTCTCTCTCTCACTCTCTCTCTCTCTCTCTCTCTCTCTCTCTCTCTCTCTCTCTCTCTCTCTCTCTCTCTCTCTCTCTCTCTCTCTCTCTCTCTCTCTCTCTCTCTCTCTCTCTCTCTCTCTCTCTCTCTCTCTCTCTCTCTCTCTCTCCGGTATAGCTGAGTATAATGTAGTTTGGAGTGGTTCAGTTTCGCAGATATGGTGGTAGAGGCAGATACGGTGTGCGTGTGTGTGTGTCTTTGTGACTGCATTTGCACAGTGTTTGTACAGTATGTGAATGTTTTTTGTATTATTTTGTGTGACCTACAGTAGGCCTACCTATGCTGACCACATGCAGTAAAAGCATTGAAACACCATAGACACACATTCTTTGTTAAGTTCAGAAGTCCAGTGGAGCTGGTTGAATGAGACCCTTTAAAAAAAAAAACTTTCTTAATGGGTTCTCTCTGTGAAGTCCTACTCTGTTAATATTGTCAGTCAGTGGTGAGACGCTAAGCTAGGCAACAGGGCCTAAAATCACCCCATACTCCTGGTGAATAGGAAGAGAATGAAGCACTATGTGGGTTGTAGTATGGACAGTGTAGAGGCACATACGGTGGTTACGGACCCATGGTTAGTATCTCACACTGTCTCTGAAGAGGACCTAGTTCCCCTCAGTACTCCTCTCTGGTTGAAAACATTAATTGAGTCAGCAAAGACACATCCACCACTGGGGGCTTGGATCACACTGTGACAGTTCAATGTCCATTTATATTGTAGTCATTTACCAGACGCTCTTATCCAGAGCAACGTACAGTACTGAGCGGATATATTCTCGTACTTTTTTTCCATACTGGTCCCCTGTAGGAATCGAACCCACAACCCTGGATTTGTAGTGCCATGAGCTACCATCTGTGCCACACAGGACCGTGTCCAGAAATGTGTTCTACTGATGATATCGTCATAGCCCACATTGACAAAAGTCCCAGAATAGAAAGAGAGAGAGAAATACTGTACTGCTGTTTGCTGTACCCACAGGCAGGGCTGGTCTCATAGTGTTGCCAGTCTGTTTGCTGTACCTAACAACCCTCTCCCATGACAATGCAGCGTTTTAGCTTCTGCTTTTTTCTCTCAAATCACGTCGGCTCCCCGCAGCACCCGGCAACCGTCCCATTACCGTGTTAATCAATAACCAACGAAGAAGCCCAACATCCAGGAGTGTTCAGCGCTGAATGAAGGAAGTGGGAGAAAGAGAGAAAAAGAATAGAACGGAACATCATCTGTTAAACAAGTGTTGTTCCCGGTTAAACCGCGGTCACGGCTGAGTCACCGTGACCGGTGACTGTCTTTGTCACAGTCAACCTCAGGAACAGCGTAATTATCAAAGAGGCTATGCATGTTTGTAGGAACCAAGCACATGTGTTCGTAAGGTCTTCAGTGATATCCACTCTGTGGTCAGTTGTGTCAAGTTCCAGGGCCTTGGTTTGTCCCCAGTCGAGTAAATGCCTTATTGTGAGTTGAGGCATATTCTCAAATTGATATCAACCTTTGCATAAACATATATCAAGAATGTCATACCATTCAAATCAAATCAAATCTAATTTTATTGGTCACATACATATTTAGCAGATGTTATTGCGGATGTAGCGAAATGCTTGTGTTCCTAGCTCCAACAGTGCAGTAGTATCTAACAATTCACAACAATACACACAAATCTAAAAGTAAAATAATGGATTTAAGAAATATATACAGTACCAGTCAAAAGTTTGGACACACCTACTCCTTCAAGGGTTTTTCTTTATTTTTACTATTTTCTACGCTGTAGAATAATAGTGAAGACATCAAAACTATGAAATAACACATATGGAATCATGTAGTAACCAAAAAAGTGTTAAACAAATCAAAATATATTTTATATTCCTCAAAGTAGTCACCCTTTGCCTTGATGACAGCTTTGCACACTGTTGGCATTCTCTCAACCAGTTTCACCTGGAATGCTTTTCCAACAGTCTTGAAGGAGTTCCCACAAATGCTGAGCACTTGTTGGCTGCTTTTCCTTCACTCTGCAGTCCAACTCATCCCAAATAATCTCAACTGAGTTGAGGTTGGGTGATTGTGGAGGCCAGGTATTCTGATGCAGCACTCCATCTCTCTCCTTCTTGGTCAAATAGCCCTTACACAGCCTGGAGGTGTGTTGGGTCATTGTCCTGTTGAAAAACAAATGATAGTCCCACTAAGCGCAAACCAGATGGGATGGCGTATCGCTGCAGAATGCTGTGGTAGCCATGCTGGTTAAGTGTGCCTTGAATTCTAAATAAATCACTGACAGTGTCACCAGAAAAGCACCCCCACACCATCACACCTCCTCCTCCATGCTTCACGGTGGGAACCACACATGCAGAGATTATCCATTCACCTACTCTGCGTCTCACAAAGACACGTAGGTTGGAACCAGAAATCACAATTTGGACACATCAAACTAAAGGACAGATTTACACCAATCGAATGTCCATTGCTCGTGTTTCTTTGCCCAAGCAAGTCTCTTCTTCTTATTGGTGTCCTTTAGTAGTGGTTTCTTTGCAGCAATTCGACCATTAAGGCCTGATTCCCTCAGTCTCCTCTGAACAATTGATGTTGAGATGTGTCTGTTACTTGAACTCTGTGAAGCATTTATTTGGGCTGCAATTTCTGAGGCTGGTATCTCTAATGAACTTATCCTCTGCAGCAGAAGTAATTCTGGGTCTTCCTTTCCTGTGGCGGTCCTCATGAGAGCCAGTTTCATCATAGTGCTTGAAGGTTTTTGCAACTCCATTGAAGAAATGTTGAAAGTTCTTGACATTTTCCAGATTGACTGACCTTCATGTTTTAAAGTAATGATGGATTGTCATTTCTGTTTGCTTAGTTGACCTGTTCTTGCCATAATATGGACTTGGTCTTTTACCAAATAGGGCTATCTTCTGTATACCACCCCTACCTTGTCACATCACAACTGATTGGCTCAAATGCATTAAGAAGGAAAGAAATTCCACAAATTAACTTTTAACAAGGCACACATGTTAATTGAAATGCATTGGGATGAGTATGTATAAATATTTGGACGAGTTCCATCCAGAAAAGTAGCAACACTGTGAATTACAGTGGGCTATAGGAATTACAGGGCTATAGGAATTACAAAACATATAGGAATTACAGTGGGCTATAGGAATTACGGTGGGCTATAGGAATTACAGGGCTATAGGAATTACAGTGGGCTATAGGAATTACAGTGGGCTATAGGAATTACAGTGGGCTATAGGAATTACAGTGGGCTATAGAATTTTCAGAGCTATAGGAATTACGGTGGGCTATAGGAATTACGGTGGGCTATAGGAATTACAGGGCTATAGGAATTACACAGGGCTATAGGAATTACAGGGCTTTAGGAATTACACAGGGCTTTAGGAATTACACAGGGCTATAGGAATTACAGGGCTATAGGAATTACACAGGGCTATAGGAATTACAGGGCTTTAGGAATTACACAGGGCTTTAGGAATTACACAGGGCTATAGGAATTACAGGGCTATAGGAATTACAGTGGGCTATATGAATTACAGGGCTATAGGAATTAGAAATATGTGACGCATTAAACTTTGTCTCTCGATATTAGTCTGTAACACATGACACTAGCGCTGATCTGAAATACCAAAGTATGAGCGTTTTCTTGACTGTATTCTTACAAATGTAAAGATAAATATACTGTTCTCTTTTTTATCACACCAAAACAATCTGAATCAACTTTCAGAGAAAAGGAGAGGAGGTGAGCGTGTATATATTGTTTAGAGGTGTATGGTATCTGAATGACATGCCCTGATGCAGCACGATGCAAATGTAAATGACCCCCGGCCTGCTTCCGCTAGCGCTGTAAGGAATACAAGCAGATTTGATACGCATACAAATGATTTAGAGAATTACACACACTGTAGAAGGTGTACCAAGGCAGGTTAACGTTGTGAGCAAAGAAAGATAATATGTATTAGTTTGTGAGGTGACCCACGTCATGTTGTTTCATAGCTGGTTAATTTCCAATACCATTTGATATTGTTGAATTCTAATAAGTGGTATGTACAGTGATCTCCAAAAGTATTGGGACAGTGACACATTTGTTGTTGTTCTGGCTCTGTACTCCAGCACTTTGAAGATACAATGAGGTTAAAGGGCAGACTGTCAGCTTTAATTTGAGGGTATTTTCATGCGTATCGGGTGAAATTACAGCACTTTTTGTACATAGTCCCCCAATTTTAGGGGACCAAAAGTATTGGAACAAATTCATTTATATGTCTATTAAAGTAGTCAAAAGTTAAGTATATGGTACCATATTCATAGCTGTAAGGTTCTGTATTTATTTCCTTAGTTCACCTTGTGTTCTTGAACATAGTCCTGTTTCTATGTGTTCTTGAACGTAGCCCTGTTTCTATGTGTTCTTGAACGTAGCCCTGTTTCTATGTGTTCTTGAACGTAGCCCTGTTTCTATGTGTTCTTGAACGTAGCCCTGTTTCTATATGTTCATAAACGTAGCCCTGTTTCTTTGTGTTCTTGAACGTAGCCATGTCTTTCATTTTTGTTCATTGATTTCACCTGTGTTAGTTACTCACCTGGTCTCATCAGCTCCTTATTTAGTTCAGTTCTTTCTGTTTGTGCCTTGTGAGGTATTGTTCGTTTTGACTCTACTAAGCCTTGTCCTAGCTCGTTTGTGAGAACCAGTTTTAGCCTTCCGTCCTAGTTTTGTTTCACCTGCCTGTTTGCCTACCTGTGTATGACCATTGCCTGCCTGTGACCACGATTCCTGCCTTCTGTGAAGGTGTAATAAACACCTGCCACGCTCTGCGCGTGAATCTACACCTTTTTCTCCCTGAGTATTTATTACAATAGCACGCAATGACTGCATCCCAAGTTTGTGACTCTACAAACTTGTTGGATGCATTTGCTGTTTGTTTTGGTTGTGTTTCAGATTATTTTGTGCCCAATAGAAATGAATGGTAAATAATGTATTGTGTCATTTTGGAGTCACTTTTATTGAAAATAAGAATAGAAAAGTTTCTAAACGCTTAATCTTGAATGAATTGTGACTAATGATGAGTGTGAATGTTACAGATGCACAAATATCATACCCCCCCAAGACATGCTAACAATAATCTGAAACACAACCAAAACAAACAGCAAATGCATCCAACACATTTGTAAATGTCAGGGCCAAATGTCACCTATTCATTTGGGGCAGAAATCGAAACCTGGATTTTGTATTGTGTTCTGATTTGATGATGACACACACTGGGCCATTTGCACCCAGGCTGAGGAGAGGATATAGGGCACTGGGGAAGTGCGTTGCACTTAGGAGAAGGACATAGTTAGTTTGTTCTACTCTGATCTTGTCTGACTTTGTTAAGGCTCACTGCTCAAGGGACTCTCTAACTGTGCGTGTCTGTGTGTGTCGACACAAGGACAGTAGAAGTAAGATCTGTATTTTTAGAGCCTGATCTAGGTACCGTTAGGAGGTTTGTACAGCTGCGAGAGGAGCCATGAATGACGTATGAATTGCTCTTTGTATAGATAAACAAATGTCTCCCTCCCTCCCATCTTTCTCTCTCTTTCACACTTGTTTGCCCTCACATTCTATTCTCCATCTCTCTCCATCTCCCCCTCCCCCCTCCCTCTCTTTCTCCCTCCCCTCCCTCTCTTTTTCCCTCCCCCCTCTCTCCCAATCTCTCTCCCCATCTTTAAGTCAAAACTGTAACTCGGCCACTCAAGGAACATTCACTGTCTTCATGGTAAGCAACTCCAGTTTAGATTTAGCCTTGTGTTTTAGGTTATTGTCCTGCTGAAAGGTGAATTCATCTCCCATTGTCTTATGGGAAGCGGACTGAACCAGGTTTTCCTCTAGGATTTTGCCTGTGCTTAATTCCATTATGTTATGATGAGTTTCTGGTATCGAAAAGTTCAGGATGCAATAGAATATGGGACACAGATGGAGGGTTAATTCATCATTATTTAATTCAGTACTGGATTCAATGACAGGCAGTACAGACGTAGCCTCCTGTCATATGAATGACCTCCATACAAAATCTCTCAGTTTATATAATGCTCTCCGAGCTGCTTCTTGATATTATCTGCCAACCATCATTGAGTGTCACTCATCTACCACAATAGCATCCCCATACTTGGTATTGTGTCACCCTAGCCAGGCCATTCCATCACTTACACCTTCTAAGATTATCACAAGTGGCCCCCAATCTATCTTGGCACGCAGACCTTCTGTCCCTCACCAGTGACCTCTATAACACATGGCGTGTCCGTGTCCTCTGTCCCACATACATCTTATGAATTTTACATACATTAATGAATCTTGTATCAAAAATCATTATAACACATTACGTCTATTTTTATCCTGAAACCCCCCATTCCTTGACGATTACAAGCATACCCATAACATGATGCAGCCACCACTATGCTTGAAAATATGGAGAGTGGTATTCAGTAATGTGTTGAATTGGATTTGCTCCAAACATAACACTTTGTATTCAAGACAAAAAGTTAATTGCTTTGCCAATTTGTTTTGCATTATTACTTTAGTGTCTTGTTGCAAACAGGATGCATGTTTTAGAATATTTTTATTCTGTACAGGCTTCCGTCTTTTCACTCTGTCAATTAGGTTAGCATTGTGGAGTAACTACAATGTTGTTGATCCATCCTCAGTTTTCTCCTGTCACAGACATTAAACTCTTAACTGTTTTAAAATAACCATTGGCCTCATGGTGAAATCCCTGAGTGGTTTCCTTCCTCTCCCGCAACTGAGTTAGGAAGGACGCCTGTGTCTTTGTAGTGACTGGGTGTATTGATACACCATCCAAAGTGTAATTAATAACTTCACCATGCTCAAAAGGATATTCAAGGCATTGGAAAACCTCCCTGGTCTTTGTGGTTGAATCTGTGTTTGAAATGCACTGCTCCATTGAGGGACCTTATAATTGTATGTGTGGGGTACAGAGATGAGGTAGTCATTCAAAAATCAAGTTAAACACTATTATTACACACAGAGTGAGTCCATGCAACCTATAATGTGACTTGTTAAGCACATTTTTACTCCTGAACTTATATAGGCTTGCCATAACTAAGGGGTTGAATACTTATTGACTCAAGACATTTCAGCTTTTCATTTTTACTTAATTTGTAAACATTTCAAAAAACATAATACCAATTTGACATTATGGGGTATTGTGTGTAGGGCAGAGTATGTTAATGGAGCGGAGCTGGAGCAGAGTGAGGAGTGGAGCCCAATTTGACCGGAGCATGGAGCTAGTTTCCCAAAGGCAGGAGAGTCGTCCTTCTCGCCCGCTCCAATTTCGCTCCAGTAGCGCTCCAGTAGCACACTTCACCAGCTCAGGGCCCGGCCCGGCCCAGCATGCATTTGTAGTCTACTTGTGTGCTGCTATAGCCCCTTGCTTTAGCTACTGTCATGGAGTTCGTTAAATATTGTCATAAAGAAACTTTCGTTAAATATTGTCATAAAGAAACTGATAAAACACACAGGTGCAAAATCAAGGTGACTTACAAAGATGAGGAGGAACAAGAGCAAGAGAGGGAGTGCGGTGATGTAGTGTCCACGACTAAAGAATCATTGTGGAATCTGCAAAGACAGGTATCCCGAAAGCATGATGGTGTACTTAGTAAGTGCAGATGCTAACAGAAAGGAAGGAGGTGGGTAGCTAGCTAAGTGTGTCATTGTAGGAAAGTATTTATAGACAAAAAAAAATCAGATCTCTTAAAAGTGTCTTAATTTTCGTTCTATTATCTATAAAATAGGCCATCAAATGATTTTGGCCCAATAGGCCTGGCATATTACCTCTTTCAAGGAGCTTTCCGTTTTGATAGGGTTATTTTACCCATCTACAGAAAAATAAGGAAACAACTACGCATCCCTGCCCAGCATCCCTGCCCAGCATCCCTGCCCAGCATCCCTGCCCAGCATCCCTGCCCAGCATCCCTGCCCAGCATCCCTGCCCAGCATCCCTGCCCAGCATCCCGGCCCAGCATCCCTGCCCAGCATCCCTGCCCAGCATCCCGGCCCAGCATCCCGGCCCAGCATCCCTGCCCAGCCTGAGCAAGAGTGGGCCGAAAGGTGTTTAGCATCCCCAGTGGCTCTGCAAGCGCTGAGAGGGTATTCTGCTGGCCTGCTCTCCAGGCACCATCGCATGACCCTGAAGCCACACACTCTGGCCAAACTCATGTTTCAAAAAAATGAATTAAAAGGCACTGTAGCCTAATAAGGCATTTTTCTTTCATTTGTATTTAATTATAAGTAAGTCACAGCCTATATGTGCAATGTATAGATTATAATGATTTAATACAACTAAGTGTTTAAATGCTGAGCCCTTTATGTCCCTGCCAGTCTAGTGTGTCTCACTCGCAAATGCTTCACAATGTATTCCTTTGTAGGCTATAGCCTTCAAATAATAGAAATAATATCGCCTAAATAATTCATTTTCGTTCCTTCTTAGGCTCCCTGTCTGGCTCCTGACCTATTTAGAGTGTTTATATGCTGTTTAATACGACATGTAGCCTATTTGAAATGATGAGCGCTTCTTACAGTCACCTTTTCCTGTTGTTTATTCAAATACTTTTCATTCAAGTTATATAGTTTGGTTTCAATACTTCAAAACCAAATGGTAGGTCCAGGTAGTCACAACAATAGATGGGTGTTGGTTAAATTGTGATTTTAATGAATGGAGCGAATTTGGAGCAGCAGTTATTTTTTTCCTGTGCGGGAGGAGCAGTTTTGAGCAGGATTTGCGACCGCTCAACTCCTCTCACATACTCTGGTGTAGGCCAGTGACAAAAAAAATATCAATTTAATCGATTTTAAATTCAGGCTGTAACAGAACAAAATGTGGAAGAAGTCAAGGAGTGTGAATACTTTCTGAAGGCACTGTAAGTGCTTGCATGTCCCCACCACCCCCATTTTGTCAGATTTTCATCAGTCTGAAGACGTGTGTGTTTTCTCTCCTCTGCCCCCCCGGAGGGTTTCCATCATTCATAGCAGTCCCTAAATATAGCCCAGGGGATTGCCATGGCAGGGCAGGACATGGCAGATGAACCCGTGGCTTCCCCACTCTCCCAACTCTCTCCCTGCCATGTGGCACAGATTATTTTGGCCACATTTGGCCTAATTCTTTAATGGACCAGCTATAATTTTCCAGGGGAATAGGAGAGGATTTTTCAGAAATGGGAACGTTAATCAGTTTGGAATGGGATGAAAAGAGTCTGTGATTAAAGAAAGGGAGAGAGAGAGAGATTCCGTCCCTCTTTAGAAAGGTTTGGTGGAGGGAACGGTGGACGGAGGGGTCCGTTATTAAACTCCCTGGGTGTTCTTCTCTGATCACTATCATTTGCTCCGTGTGTGTGTGTGTGTGTGTGTGTGTGTGTGTGTGTGTGTGTGTGTGTGTGCGTACGTGAGTGTGAGTATGTGTATACAGTATGTGTGTGTACATAAAATGTGTGTGTGTGAGCATTCATCCGTGTAGTTGTTTGAACACACACGCCTGCCATTGCCTGTTGTACAGTTGTTATTTTGAACACAGCAACAGCAGTTTGTTCATAGAGGAGGGGCGGTGGGGCTACAATAACCATCCGGCTACCAGCAGTCTAATGACAAGCTTCTAGTGCCTTGACTGTCTGATCAGTGTGTGGTGCAGATGTGAGGCTATTTACAGACAAGGAATCCGTGGGCTCTGAAAAAGAGGGGGAGGAGGAGGAGGAGGAGGAGGAGGAGGAGGAGGAGGACAGAATATGTTGATGTTCTGTCCTTGACAGGAGAGAGGGAGTGGTAAATGGAGGAATATGGAAGACATCAGAATGACTGAGAGTCAGAAGGCAGACTCTCCACTAGAAAACATGGAATGGTTGCATCTGTCTGTTGGCTATAGGCAAGCAAGTCCTTTAGCTAAAATTATGAAGAGAGGATGCTTTGAGATAAGGACCATGCCAGAGGCATGTGTGATCACCAGTCAGCACAGACTTTGTAGATATACACTGTAGATATTGTCCACCTACTGCATAATGCATTCAGCTTCTGTGTCAGAATTGTTGTCTAATTCTATCTCAGAGCTGTTCCTGAGGACTCCCTCCCCCTCCCTCCCCTCCCTCCCCTCCCCTCCCTCCCTCCCCTCCCCTCCCCTCCCCCTCCCTCCTCCCTCTATCTCAGAGCTGTTCCTGGGGAAACCCTCCCCTCCCTCCCCTCCCACTATCTCAGAGCTGTTCTTGGGGAAACCCTCCCTCCCCTCCCACTATCTCAGAGCTGTTCCTGGGGAAACCCTCCCCTCCAGTGGAGGCTGGTGACTTGAAAAATGGAGGAGGATGGGAGACCCACGGTATAGGCGCGGAATGCATGGAGATGTCAAAGTGTGTTTCAAAAATCGTCAAAGAGTGATTATTTTAACCTAAAGCATTTAATAAAGACATTTATAGTACAATATTATGGGGAATGGGAATGAGAGGGCTACTTACACAGTGTTGGGAAGGGATCACAACAGTGATTGAATGAGGGTATGAGGCATGAGTTCAGTGCATGACAGGATTTGACTGGGAAGACATAAAACAATAACACACTACACAGTTAGACAAAAGAGCTAAGAATGAGTAAGTGCAAGCAAGGAGTAAAATCATTGATGTGTAATAATGTGATTGTGTTTGTGATTGACTCTACATACAGTATTGAGAGAAGATTGATAGGGGTACTCACAGTGCTTGGAGAGGAAACATTCAATATGCCAGTGGATGAGAGGGCACATTACATTTACATTTACATTTACGTCATTTAGCAGACGCTCTTATCCAGAGCGACTTACAGTTAGTGCATACATTTTAATTTTAATTTTATTTTTATACTGGCCCCCCGTGGGGAATTGAACCCACAACCCTGGCGTTGCAAACGCCATGCTCTAACAACTGAGCTACCTCCCTGCCGGCCATTCCCTCCCCTACCCTAGACGACGCTGGGCCAATTGTGCGCCGCCCCATTGGTCTCCCGGTTGCAGCCGGCTACAACAGAGCCTGGATTCGAACCAGGATCTCTAGTGGCACAGCTAGCACTGCGATGCATTAGACGTGGCTTCAGTTCATGTCAGGAGAGAGTTGGTAGTGGAGTGGAGTGGTCATCACCTCTTAATCAGGGAACAGGAGGGGACTTAGCTGTAAATACAAATAGCATATACATTCCATTACAGCTGCGCCATCGTAGGTTTGAACAACAAGTTTCTCCATGAAGTGAAACACTGCGCATCTCGCCCACTTGACACATCATAGTAGTCTAAGAAATTTTCCTGAATAAAGCCCTGATCATTCACATACCTGACGATAACTGACAATTGCAAACAGACTGGTGACACCATAGGTCCCAGAGTGGGGAGGGGCAATGTTTACCCCCTGGGGCCTGGAGTTTTTTTCTTATCTGTTAACCTAACCAGGAAAACTCTGGACCCTATAAGGTATGAGAGCGACTAATCAGTTGTAAAAAGGTTTTATAAGGGCTATGATGGGACCAGTTTTTCCTAACCCCCTGGGGGGGTGGGGGTAAAAAACCCTGTCAAACTTCAGCAACCTTATACTTGTTCATATTAATTATATTTAGACTAGATTAGGAGGGGGATTTCCTCTACCCTGACGCAGAGACAACAACTGATAGACAATAGAACTCACAGGGCTGAGCTTGCTTTATGCATGTTTGCAACTGTAGGCCTCATAAAATGTTTTACTCACATCTGTCATCACTATTATGTTGATTGATTCATTCCAGTTAAAAAATGTTGATTGAAAACGTATAGGCAGCCTAGCCAGCCCAATTTAGAATATAAACCAAATTTGATCACGTTCACATTTTCTCCTGACACACAAATGGACTATAAATCCATAACGTTACTAATTTGTTTACCCTGACCAGATGGACTGGGCACATAGGCTGTATGCAGCTGCTATATTAGTAGCCTACAGTTGATCAGACTGAAAAATAGTCTCGTTTTCATCCCATACAGCATGTCAGATCTCTAATGTTTAGGTGTAGCCTAGGCTGCTGCAACTTTTTATGTAACAAGTTTTTTGCTTGTGTCTGTCCTGAGTGATTATGTGTTATGATCTTTACTAAATGAATACCGGAGGAAAGTGGAAAGTGGAGGAACCGGAGGGAAAGTGGAAAAAAATGTGATGCGTCAACCTCTCTCTTTAATCTAACTTTTATTGGATGATGCGATGGAAGCTGTTACGAACCCCGTGGCTTTGAACGTCTAGGGTGATGGACATGAGACCCGTAACATAATTCATGTAAATTATAAGTGAGGCATGGAACAGTGAGAACAAATATGACACAACAACCATGAACTACCGTCAAACACAAATGGTTTATTTCTGAACACACGGTAAAGGTTGGGAAAAAGGGCTGAGCAGGACCCAAGAAATGAAACAATAGTGTAAAACACCCCTAAGCTGATCTTGCCTGCCTCAAGAACCGCTAGGCTACTGCTACCATACAAAAATACAGTGGGTGGTCCGCTCAGGTCTAACTAGTGTTTATAGACAGTTCTTTCTACGGGAAATGTATGCCCAAGGGCAGCTAGCTCAAACTCCCCTTTTCCCAGAAACACACAATAGTTACCAAACAGAGTAACCAGTAAACTAATGAGTACTCTAAACACAGGACATCACAGTATCCATTACTCACATACAAAACAGTGGTCTAACAGAATTACCAATCATAGTAAACAGCAACTTAGTGAGTAACCAAAAACAGGACACCACAGTGTCCATACTCACATACAGAAATATTCTCTCTCTCTCAACAAACACAAGACTGGTTTTTATACAATGGGATGGGTGATTGAAAAAAACGAGTAACAGGTGGTGCAATGCACAGGAATGTTCACTGATTGGTCCAATCAGCAGACACCTCAACGACCACCAATCAGGAACATACAGGACACCTGTGATTAGGGCAGAAGGAGAGAAACACACAAAAACACAGGATACCTGTATCCGTAACACTCCCACCCTTAAAAGAGCAAACCACAATGGTTTGCGACACACGTACTATCACAACACCCAAATTCACAAATCATCCTGCCGGGATAACAAAAAAAACCTAAATCATTACACACGAGACAAAGCATCTGCCAACACATTATCCAACCCCTTTTTGTGGCGGATCTCCAAATTATAATTTTGCACGACAAGTGCCCAACGCATAAGGCGTTGGTTCTGGTTGTACATCCGGTGGAGAAAAACTAAGGGGTTATGGTCAGTATACACTATCACTGGTAATGCACTGGAACCAACATAAACTTCAAAGTACTGCAGAGCTAACAACAAAGCTATAGCTTCTTGTTCAATGGTGGAATAGTTTGTCTGACATTTGTTAAATTTCCGTGAAAAATAACAGACAGGATGGTCCACTCCACTCTGGCCCTGCTGCAGTAGAACAGAACCAGCACCTCTGGCACTTGCATCTACCTCCAGTTTAAACGGTCGTTCAAAATCTGGCGCAGCAAGAACAGGAGTACTACATAAGAGTGCTTTAGCAGTGTTAAAAGCAGTACAACAATCTTCAGACCATACAAATTTTCTCGCCGGACTGAGCAAATCCGTTAATGGAGCAACTACCGCAGAGAAATTTTTACAGAAACTACGGTAGTAGCCAACCATCCCTAAAAAACGGCGTAGCTCTCTTCTGGTGGTAGGTGCGGGAAATGCGTTTATAGCGGAGACCTTGGCATCTACAGGGCGCACCTGACCATGGCCGACCTGTTTACCAAGATAAGTAACAGTGGCCTTCCCAAACTCGCACTTTGCTAAGTTCAGGGTTAGAGAAGCGGTTGCTAGACGTTCACACACTACCCTTAGAGTTTTAACATGATCAGACCACTCAGTTGAATAAATTACCAGATCATCAAGGTAAGCACTACAATTAGGAACTCCAGCCAATACTGTGTTAACCAGGCGTTGGAAAGTGGCTGGTGCGTTCCGCATCCCAAATGCCATGACAGCATATTGTAGGAAGTGATCTGGGGTCACAAAGGCAGATATGTCGGAGGCACGTGGGGTTAACGGCACCTGCCAGTAACCTTTAGAAGATCTAGTTTGGTTACATAAGTAGCAGCACCAACAGTATCAATACAGTCATCCATTCTGGGTAACGGAACGAGTCGGGCACTGTGACAGCATTGACTTTCCGATAGTCCGTACATAATCTGGATGTCCCATCAGGTTTAGGAACCAGAATGCACGGAGAACTCCAAGGACTTGAACTTGGCATAGCCAGGTTATTCTCCAGCAAATAACCGACCTCACCCCTCATTATCTTTCTCTTAGAGACGTTGACACGATAAGGATGTTGCTTGATAGGTGCAGCGTTTCCAACATTAATGTCATGTTCTAACACATTTGTACATGTAGGAACATCATTAAAAAGACATGGAAAGCTGTGTAATAGCCTCACAATATCATCTGACTGTCTGTCCGTTAAATGAATCAGGCTTGACGGGAGAGACAGCAGCATCTCTGAATTGGGCAATCTAGCACACTGCTGCTTAGTATTGCGCAACTCCAAACCATCTCCGTCCACATCATTAACATGACCTCCCACTACAGCCGTAGCAGCAATAGAGACAGCCGACTCGGCCAGTTTCTCTGGACTGTCTACCTGAGTGACGGGTCTGGTGTGGTATGTCTTCAACATGTTAACGTGGCACACACGAGATTGGCGTTTTCTATCAGGAGTCTGTATCACGTAGTCAGTTTCACTTAGTTTCTTTTCAATGACATAAGGACCAGAGAAACGTGCTGACAATGACGCTCCTGGCACAGGCAACAATACAAGAACTCGGTCACCTGGCTGCAGTGAACGAGAAACAGCCTGTGTGTCATAGTGTCGTTTCATCCGATCTGTGAGGAAGACAGCGCTTCCTTTGCTAGAGCATAGGCAGCATGTAGGCGCTCACGAAAGCGACTAACGTAGTCCAACACATTTTCTTTCACACACAACTCTTGTGACAAAAACTGATCCTTAAGGACTTTCATAGGTCCTCTCATGGTGTGTCCAAACACCAGTTCAGCTGGGCTGAACCCTAGGGATTCCTGTACTATCTCACGGACAGCAAACAACACTAGAGGAACTCCCTCATCCCAATCTTTCTCAGATTCCAAGCAATATTTACGGAGCATAGACTTCAGGGTCTGATGCCAACGTTCAAGCGCACCCTGAGACTCTGGGTGATATGCGCTTGACACACGGTGTGTAACTGACAAGGATTTTAACACTTGTTTGAAAAGTTTAGAAAGGAAATTCGTACCCTGATCAGTTTGTATCACCTTAGGTAACCCAAAAGTTGAGAAGAATTTGATCAACGCTTTACTCACCACTGGAGCAGTAATCCTTCGCAGAGGAATGGCCTCTGGGTACCTGGTGGCCACACACATAATTGTCAACATAAACTGGTTACCAGATTTTGTTTTTGGTAATGGTCCAACACAATCAACCATCACATGTTCGAAGGGTTCACCTATGGCCGGTATGGGACAAAGAGGCGCGGGGGAAATAACCTGGTTCGGTTTCCCAGTTACTTGACAGGTGTGGCAAGTCCGACAGAACTGAGCCACATCTTGTTTTAAACCAGGCCAAAAGAAATGTCGCAAAACTCGATCATAAGTCTTGGTGACTCCCAGATGTCCGGACCACTGGTGATCATGAGCGAGGGATAAAACATTTTGTCGAAAGGCTGTAGGAATCACTATTTGGTAAACAGCATTCCAATCTCCGCGAGCGTCAACATGGGATGTCCATTTACGCATAAGGAGATTACCATCAATGAAGTATGCCATGTTTTTCTTCTTTAGCTCCTCCTCTGAGACAACACTAGAAAAACATTTAGCCAGGCTAATGTCAACCTGTTGGTTAGCGATCAGCTGCTCACGAGTAACTGGTAACTGTATTGCCTCAGCAACAAGTTCTACATCCTTCTTCCTTTCTCTGGGCTGTTGGTCAGACTGCACCAGCTTACCAGAGGTAGCACCCGAACTATCCTCTGGGTCACACTCTCTGAATAGAATCGTGTTCGACAAATCTATCACTTCACCCACTTGTCGTGCTTGAGCACGTGTGACAGCACAAGCGGGAACACATCTGGATAACCCTGTGCCAGCTCCTCGGAGAGAGACTGGTCACTTTTATCCAATACCTCCAATACGGGTATCACCTTTCCTCCGGCAATATCGTTGCCCATTATAAATGTCACACCTTTTACTGGCAACATAGGACGTACTCCAACTCTGAACACTCCACTGACTAACTCAGAGTGTACGTTCACAAAGTGCAATGGCACTGGAACAAATCCCATTTCAATTCCTTGTACTAACACACTGGAACCACAATATGTATTATTAGACAAGGGCAACACATCAGCTAGTATGAACGACTGCGCCGCACCAGTATCTCTGAGGATTCTAACTGGACGCTGAGACGCTTCGTCATCTGATATAGAAACAAACCCCTCAAAAATGAACGGTTCATAACTGTGATCTGGGACAGGGACTTTCAAACCACATTCACTATGAGGCCTCTGTCTTGATTCCGGCCTTACAACCGTACGAATCAGCCCAACACCCGTTGGCGGCCTGGCGTGCTGAGGCATCCCCGGTTTGCGTTTTAGCAGAAAGCAATCATTAACCATATGTCCCACCTTATGACAATAGAAACAGTGACGCACATCTTTTGGGCGTGCTGGATGTACTGCTGTTCGACTAGGACTAAAAGTTAGCAACTCCGCAGCCCTGCTCTCCGTACGAGCCGAAAACACGCTCTTATGCGTCAACACAAACTCGTCTGCCAATACAGACGCTTCCGACAGTGAGGATACTTTCTGTTCGTTCAGATAAACTACAATGCGTTCCGGTAAGCAATTTTTTAACTCTTCTAACAAGATTAACTCCCGTAGAGAGTTAAAATCAGTTACCTTACTAGCACTGTGCCATTTGTCAAACAGATTTCCTTTGTCTCTAGCAAACTCCACATAAGTCTGAGTAGGAGCCTTTTTATGAGACCTAAATCTCTGTCGATATGCCTCAGGAACAAGCTCATAGGCACGAAGAACAGTAGCTTTGACCACTTCATAATTCAAACTGTCTTCAAGAGGTAGCGCTGCCAGAACCTCTTGGGCTTTACCTGTTAGTTTACACTGAAGTAATAGGCACCATACCTCTTCGGGCCATTTCAATGCTACCGCTATCCGTTCAAACACACTGAAATAGGAATCAACCTCTGACTCCCTGAACACAGGTACCAAGGTGATCTGCCTACTAATATCAAACGTAGCAGATGACACAGCTGGTGAGGATGGCTCACTAGCAGGCATAGTATTAGCAGAGACTAACCTCGCTGTTTCTGCCTCTAGTTCCATTTTACGCACCTCCAGTTCCATCTTACGCATCTCCAGTTCCATCTTACGCGTCTCCAGTTCTTGATCAAGCCTACGCGTCTCCAGTTTGTCTAGCCTGATTTGTGCCCGCTCTTCCGCCTCCATTTGGAGCCGTGTCAAGCGGACATCCATCCTGGCATCACTGTCAGTCAGTGGGGAGAGTGGGTCATAACGGGGCAATGTGGCCGGAGCCTTAGCCTCGTCCTCAGACACTGATGGGCTTACAGGAACAGCCACCACCTCCCCTACAGGAGCAGCAGACTCAGGCGGCGGTAACTCAAGCACTCGCTCGCTCAACAATATTTCTAACACTGCTTTCCTCACTTCGGCTTTCACTAAAACCCTTGATATCGGTACAGAAAAGTGGTCAGCCAAAACCTGTAGATCCACTCTACGGCAATTCTAAAAAAAAACCCACGTAGGGTTTTCCAAAAATGCCTCCAACTCAAAAGTAGCCATCCTACTAGCAACACGAGCCGTCGACTACTGAACACAAAAAAAAACAGGTAGTACAGCTGCCAAGCTCAACACTGAACCAGACACTTACTAATTTACATGAGTAGCATGGGATAGATCCCAGACGAGCCCCCACTTTATGTTACGAACCCCGTGGCTTTGAACGTCTAGGGTGATGGACATGAGACCCGTAACATAATTCATGTAAATTATAAGTGAGGCATGGAACAGTGAGAACAAATATGACACAACAACCATGAACTACCGTCAAACACAAATGGTTTATTTCTGAACACACGGTAAAGGTTGGGAAAAAGGGCTGAGCAGGACCCAAGAAATGAAACAATAGTGTAAAACACCCCTAAGCTGATCTTGCCTGCCTCAAGAACCGCTAGGCTACTGCTACCATACAAAATACAGTGGGTGGTCCGCTCAGGTCTAACTAGTGTTTATAGACAGTTCTTTCTACGGGAAATGTATGCCCAAGGGCAGCTAGCTCAAACTCCCCTTTTTCCCAGAAACACACAATAGTTACCAAACAGAGTAACCAGTAAACTAATGAGTACTCTAAACACAGGACATCACAGTATCCATTACTCACATACAAAACAGTGGTCTAACAGAATTACCAATCATAGTAAACAGCAACTTAGTGAGTAACCAAAAACAGGACACCACAGTGTCCATACTCACATACAGAAATATTCTCTCTCTCTCAACAAACACAAGACTGGTTTTTATACAATGGGATGTGTGATTGAAAAAAACGAGTAACAGGTGGTGCAATGCACAGGAATGTTCACTGATTGGTCCAATCAGCAGACACCTCAACGACCACCAATCAGGAACATACAGGACACCTGTGATTAGGGCAGAAGGAGAGAAACACACAAAAACACAGGATACCTGTATCCGTAACAGAAGCTATTGAATTGATTTCGACATCCCAGAAAAAGACAGTAGGCGGTAGAAAGTAGATAGTAGAAAGTTCCAGATGTTCAGCAAGTAAAGCATCGTAACGTGTAATTACCGCTGCAAGCTCCTTGTAGTTTCACTTGTTAGCGGAACTTTCCCTCTCGTCGTGTCCTCTAAAAGCCAATCATTGCATGCCCAACAATGCAGTGGGGTTGATAAGCTGCTTGAGAACATTCCTGTTTCTTCTTACTTTCTCATTGTGTTGCACAGTTTGAATCTTGAATCTGATGTGGGCATTTATATGCTCCCTGCTTTTGTTTTGGCGTTTAGCTGAACAATCAATGTTCTTCAGGTCACCGTACCCCTCTTTCGCTCCCAAGGCTGACTTTCCAAAAAGCAGGCAAGGCCAGCAATACAGGCAGCTTGATGAAAAACAGAGGTCGACCCTCAGTTTTAATTCGCACCTTTTCCGTGTACCCCAGAGAATGAAAGGGGTTCTTCAACAAAAAGTCAACAAAATATGTGGTAGCCAAGGCAAAAACTGCACACTGGAGCTGGTAGCTAGCTACTGCTACTTGCTACTGAAATTAGCAAGGCAAATTGAAATAAATTGCACTAACTGGACACAAAAATAAAGTTCTAAAACCAAGAAAACAATTAAAAATCTACATCCTCCGTCTCCTGTAGTTTGAAGAAACTAATTTGAATTGAATAAGGTCCAGAAAATGCTCAACTATCACTTTTCAATCTCCAATAATGTCACCAACTCACCAAGCTTCTCAACAAATAGAACCCCCCCCATAATGCTCTGCGGCACAACCCCAATACAACACACTAGGTTCATTCTCTGATCCTAATCCTATGATTGGATGGACAACATGTCAGTTCATACTGCAAAAGCTTTGATTGGTTGGAGGTCGTCCTCCGGAAGTGGTCATAATTACAATGTAGGTCTATGGAAGGGGGTGAGGCCTACGAGCCTCCTAGGTTTTGTATTGAAGTCAATGTACCCAGAGGAGGACAGAAGCTAGCTGTCCTCCAGCTACACCATGGTGCTACCCCAGAGAGTGCTGTTGAAGTCACTATAGACCTTCATTGCAAAACAGTGTGCTTTAATCAATTATTTGGTGACATATTGATATATTTAGTATAGTTGTATCTAAAAAGGATAACTTTATTAGTGTTTCACTTTTTATTTTTATGAAATTTCACTGAGGAGGATGGTCCTCCCCTTCCTCCTCTGAGGAGCCTCCACTGTTCCCCTCCCTCTATCTCAGAGCTGTTTCTGGGGAAACTCTCCCCCCCCTCCCCTCCCACTATCTCAGAGCTGTCCAAGCAAAGGATGGCTCAGTAATAAGTTCTGAGCCTTACACAGCCCCACTTCCTGTCATCTCTTGCACTCTCTTTCTCTCTCCTCTCTCTTTCTCTCTCTTTCTTTCTCTCTCTCTACTCTCTTCACCCTCCCCCTCTCTCTCTCCCTCCCTCTCTTTCTCTCTCTTTCTTTCTCTCGCTCTCTCTTTCTCTCTCACTCTCTCTTTCTCTCTCCCCCCCCCCTCTCTTAATGTTTTGTACACTCAGTGTAAATGAAGAGGAGTTGATTATGCAGCCGTCAGCGGAGGCTCTCCTCGGGACGACAGCTCCTGTTTCACATCTTGGCTCCTTTGATAAGAGTCAGGACCAGGGTTCGCTGTGAACTTTAATAAAACATGGACAATTATTAATCTGCTGCTGCCCAAATCACACACAGACAGGAGACGAGGATAGCAAGTGATTCCCAAACCTTCCATAACAAAGAGTCCCCTAAGCAAGCTGGTCCTGGGGCTCTGTTCACAAACACAAACAGACCCCACAGAGCCCCAGGACAGCAACACAATTAGACCCAACCAAATCATGAGAAAACAAAAAGAGAATTACTTCAAATCAAATCAAAAATCAAATCAAATTTTATTGGCCACATGCGCCGAATACAACAGGTGCAGACATTACAGTGAAATGCTTACTTACAGCCCTTAACCAACAGTGCATTATATAAAAATAAAAAAAGTGTTGAGAAAACACATTGACACATTGGAAAGAATTAACAAAAAAACAGAGCAAACTAGAATGCTATTTGGCCCTAAATAGAGAGTACACAGTGGCAGAATACCTGACCACTGTGACTGACCCAAACTTAAGGAAAGCTTTGACTATGTACAGACTCAGTGAGCATAGCCTTGCTATTGAGAAAGGCCGCCATAGGCAGACCTGGCTCTCAAGAGAAGACAGGCTATGTGCACACTGCCCACAAAATGAAGTGGAAACTGAGCTGCACTTCCTAACCTCCTGCCAAATGTATGACCATATTAGAGACACATATTTCCCTCAGATTACACAGATCCACAAAGAATTAGAAAACAAATCCAATTTTGATAAACTTCCATATCTATTGGGTGAAATACCACAGTGTGCCATCACAGCAGCAATATTTGTGACCTGTTGCCACAAGAAAAGGGCAACCAGTGAAGAACAAACACCATTGTAAATACAACCCATATTTATGTTTATTTATTTTCCCATTTGTACTTTAACTATTTGCACATCCTTACAACACTGTATACAGTGGGGAAAAAAAGTATTTAGTCAGCCACCAATTGTGCAAGTTCTCCCACTTAAAAAGATGAGAGAGGCCTGTTATTTTCATCATAGGTACACGTCAACTATGACAGACAAATTGAGAAAAAAAAATCCAGAAAATCCCATTGTATGATTTTTAATGAATTTATTTGCAAATTATGGTGGAAAATAAGTATTTGGTCACCTACAAACAAGCAAGATTTCTGGCTCTCACAGACCTGTAACTTCTTCTTTAAGAGGCTCCTCTGTCCTCCACTCGTTACCTGTATTAATGGCACCTGTTTGAACTTGTTATCAGTATAAAAGACACCTGTCCACAACCTCAAACAGTCACACTCCAAATTTCACAATGGCCAAGACCAAAGAGCTGTCAAAGGACACCAGAAACTAAATTGTAGACCTGCACCAGGCTGGGAAGACTAAATCTGCAATAGGTAAGCAGCTTGGTTTGAAGAAATCAACTGTGGGAGCAATTATTAGGAAATGGAAGACATACAAGACCACTGATAATCTCCCTCGATCTGGGTTTCCACGTAAGATCTCACCCCGTGGGGTCAAAATGATCACAAGAACGGTGAGCAAAAATCCCAGAACCACACGGGGGGACCTAGTGAATGACCTGCAGAGAGCTGGGACCAAAGTAACAAAGCCAACCATCAGTAACACACTACGCCGCCAGGGACTCAAATCCTGCAATGCGAGACGTGTCCCCCTGCTTAAGCCAGTACATGTCCAGGCCCGTCTGAAGTGCATTTGGATGATCCAGAAGAGGATTGGGAGAATGTCATATGGTCAGATGAAACCAAAATATAACTTTTTGGTAAAAACTCAACTCGTCATGTTTGGAGGACAAAGAATGCTGAGTTGCATCCAAAGAACACCATACCTACTGTGAAGCATGGGGTTGGAAACATCATGCTTTGGGGCTGTTTTTCTGCAAAGGGACCAGGACAACTGATCCATGTAAAGGAAAGAATGAATGGGGCCATGTATCGTGAGATTTTGAGTGAAACCCTCCTTCCATCAGCAAGGGCATTGAAGATGAAACGTGGCTGAGTCTTTCAGCATGACAATGATCCCAAACACACCGCCCGGGCAACGAAGGAGTGGCTTCGTAAGAAGCATTTCAAGGTCCTGGAGTGGCCTAGCCAGTCTCCAGATCTCAACCCCATAGAAAATCTTTGGAGGGGAGTTGAAAGTCTGTGTTGCCCAGCGACAGCCCCAAAACATCACTGCTCTAGAGGAGATCTGCATGGAGGAATGGGCCAAAATACCAGCAACGGTGTGTGAAAACCTTGTGAAGACTTACAGAAAACGTTTGACCTGTGTCATTGCCAACAAACGGTATATAACAAAGTATTGAGAAACTTTTGTTATTGACCAAATACTTATTTTCCACCATCATATGCCAATAAATTCATAAAAAATCCTACAATGTGATTTTCTGGATTTTTTTTTCTCATTTTGTCTGTCATAGTTGACGTGTACCTATGATGAAAATTACAGGCCTCTCTCATCTTTTGAAGTGGGAGAACTTGCACAATTGGTGGCTGACTAAATACTTTTTTTCCCCACTGTATATACATAATATGACATTTGAAATGTCTTCATGCTTTTGGAACTTTTGTGAGGTTGTCATCATCATCATCATCATCATCATCATTATAGTTTACTTAAAGTGACAATATGTATCTTTTTGGGCGACCCGACCAAATTCACATGGAAATGTGAGTTATAGATCTGTCATTCTACTTGAAAGCAAGTCTAAGAAGTGGTAGATCTGTTCTATGTGCGCTATTTCTATGCTTCCTGTTCTTAAGTTTTGTTTTTACTTTCGGTTTTGTACACCAGCTTCAAACAGCTGAAGAAACTATATTTTTGGTTATGGAAAATATATTTCACAGCTGTTTAGATGGTACAATAATTCTCTACACTATACTGGTTTATTTTGTCACATAAACTGACATTAGGCAAACTATTAAAGTTTTAGCAACCAGGAAATGGCGGAGCGATTTCTGCATAGTGTAACTTTAATTGTCTCTGATTTATGACATGCCTAGAAGGGTAAACAAAGGATATTCATACCAGTCCCTCTCCGCCAACACAGACACAGGCAATATTCAAACATAAGTCTTCTGTGCAACCCAGCAGCCCCTGCATCCACTAACTGCTAATGATGTTTCTGAGTGTACCACTGGAGAGAGGCTGGGCGGGCTAACATTTTCTAACTAGTGATATGGCAATCACACACACACACACACGCACACACTGCTACTGTTATCTCTCACCAAGGACGACCGGAGGAGAGACATGTAAATAAAGCATTATAGCCAGGCACACAAATCACAAAACACACACGTGTTTCAAATCCTCCACCACAATTCTCTTTGGCTGAGGCAACACATAGCTATATACAGGGACAGTTCCAGGGTCAGTAGCTATATACAGGGACAGTTCCAGGGTCAGTAGCTATATACAGGGTCAGTTCCAGGGTCAGTAGCTATATACAGGGACAGCTCCAGGGTCAGTAGCTATATACAGGGACAGTTCCAGGGTCAGTAAGCTATATACAGGGACAGTTCCAGGGTCAGTAGCTATATACAGGGACAGTTCCAGGGTCAGTAGCAAATATACAGGGACAGTTCCAGGGTCAGTAGCTATATACAGGGACAGTTCCATGGTCAGTAGCTATATACAGGGACAGTTCCAGGGTCAGTAGCTATATACAGGGACAGTTCCAGGGTCAGTAGCTATATACAGGGACAGTTCCAGGGTCAGTAGCTATATACAGGGACAGTTACAGGGTCAGTAGCTATATACAGGGACAGTTCCAGGGTCAGTAGCTATATACAGGGACAGTTCCAGGGTCAGTAGCTATTTATGATCTGATTTAAAGTGATTAAAGTCAAAGGAAATAATATATATTGTAGCTATAGGCATTTTCAAAGCATCTTCCACTCTGTTTGGGAGAGACACAAACCTGCAAGGAAACAGAGAGTTATAGCCAGACTTTACAGTCATAACACAAGGGAAGTTAGAACACTGCATTGTCCATTGCGATACTCAATATGCCGAACGCAAAATCTTAGAAAACACTTGACTAAACAAATTACACTACCCAGGCATGGGGACAATTTCCTGGTACATGCTGGATCAACTCTTTTAATGACATTCATGGCCAGATGCCATAAAATCTTATGTCTCCTGTCCATCAGGCTTGGTAAGCTGCGTGGTGACTCACCAAGGCTGGGGCTGGAGCTGGGGCTGGGGCTGGCTATGGGGCTGGGGCTGGCTATGGGGCTGGGGCTGGAGCTGGGGCTGGCTATGGAGCTGGGGCTGGCTATGGGGCTGGGGATGGGGCTGTATAGGGGGCTGGGGCTGGAGCTGGGGCTGGCTATGGAGCTGGGGCTGGCTATGGGGCTGGGGATGGGGCTGTATAGGGGGCTGTCTAGGGGGCTGTCTATGGGGCTGTCTATGGGGCTGTCTAGGGGGCTGTCTAGGGGGCTGTCTATGGGGCTGTCTAGGGGGCTGTCTATGGGGCTGTCTTGGGGGCTGTCTAGGGGGCTGGGGATGGAACTGGCTATGAGGCTGGGGCTGGGAATGTATATGTGGCTGGGAATGTCTATGGGGCTGGGGCTGGCTATAAGGCTGGCTATAAGGCTGGCTATGGGGCTGGCTATAAGGCTGGCTATGGGGCTGGCTATAAGGCTGGCTATGAGGCTGGCTATGAGGCTGGCTATGGGGCTGGGGCTGGATATAAGGCTGGATATGGGGCTGGCTATAAGACTGGGGCTGGCTATGGGGCTGGCTATAAGGCTGGCTATGGGGCTGGCTATAAGGCTGGGGCTGGCTATGAGGCTGGCTATAAGGCTGGCTATAAGGCTGGCTATGGGGCTGGCTATAAGGCTGGGCCTGGCTATGGGGCTGGCTATAAGGCTGGGGCTGGCTATGAGGCTGGCTATAAGGCTGGCTATGGGGCTGGCTATAAGGCTGGCTATGGGGCTGGCTATAAGGCTGGCTATAAGGCTGGCTATAAGGCTGGCAATACGGCTGGCTATGGGGCTGGCTATGAGGCTGGGGCTGGATATAAGGCTGGCTATAAGGCTGGGGCTGGATATAAGGCTGGCTATGGGGCTGGCTATAAGGCTGGGGCTGGCTATGGGGCTGGCTATAAGACTAGGGCTGGCTATGGGGCTGGCTATAAGACTGGGGCTGGCTATGGGGCTGGCTATAAGGCTGGCTATGGGAATGGCTATGAGGCTGGGGCTGGATATAAGGCTGGCTATGGGGCTGGCTATGGGGCTGGCTTTAAGACTGGGGCTAGCTATGGGGCTGGCTATAAGGCTGGCTATGGGGCTGGCTATAAGGCTGGCTATAAGGCTGGCTATAAGGCTGGGGCTGGATATAAGACTGGCTATAAGGCTGGCTATGGGGCTGGCTATAAGGCTGAATATAAGGCTGGCTATGGGGCTGGCTATAAGGCTGGCTATAAGGCTGGCTATAAGGCTGGGGCTGGATATAAGGCTGGCTATGGGGCTGGCTATAAGGCTGGGGCTGGCTATAAACTGGGGCTGGCTATGGGGCTGGCTATGGGGCTGGCTATGGGGCTGGCTATAAGACTGGGGCTGGCTATAAGACTGGGGCTGGCTATAAGACTGGGGCTGGCTATGGGGCTGGCTATAAGGCTGGCTATGGGGCTGGATATGAGGCTGGGGCTGGCTATGAGGCTGGCTATAAGGCTGGCTATGGGGCTGGGGCTGGATATAAGGCTGGATATGGGGCTGGCTATAAGACTGGGGCTGGCTATGGGGCTGGCTATAAGGCTGGCTATGGGGCTGGCTATAAGGCTGGGGCTGGCTATGAGGCTGGCTATAAGGCTGGCTATAAGGCTGGCTATGGGGCTGGCTATAAGGCTGGGGCTGGCTATGAGGCTGGCTATAAGGCTGGCTATGGGGCTGGCTATATGGCTGGCTATGGGGCTGGCTATAAGGCTGGCAATACGGCTGGCTATGGGGCTGGCTATGAGGCTGGGGCTGGATATAAGGCTGGCTATGGGGCTGGCTATAAGGCTGGGGCTGGCTATGGGGCTGGCTATAAGACTAGGGCTGGCTATGGGGCTGGCTATAAGACTGAGGCTGGCTATGGGGCTGGCTATAAGGCTGGCTATGGGGCTGGCTATGAGGCTGGGGCTGGATATAAGGCTGGCTATAAGGCTGGCTATGGGGCTGGCAATGGGGCTGGCTTTAAGACTGGCTATAAGGCTGGCTATAAGGCTGGCTATGGGGCTGGCTATAAGGCTGGCTATAAGGCTGGGGCTGGATAAAAGGCTGGCTATGGGGCTGGCTATATGGCTGGGGCTGGCTATAAACTGGGGCTGGCTATGGGGCTGGCTATGGGGCTGGCTATGGGGCTGGCTATAAGACTGGGGCTGGCTATGTGGCTGGCTATAAGGCTGGCTATGGGGCTGGCTATAAGACTGGCTATAAGGCTGGCTATGGGGCTGGCTATAAGGCTGGCTATGAGGCTGGGGCTGGCTATGGGGCTGGCTATAATGCTGGCTATGAGGCTGGGGCTGGATATAAGGCTGGCTATAAGGCTGGCTTTGGGCCTGGCTATGGGATTGGCTATGGGGCTGCATATGGGGCTGGCTATAAGGCTGGCTATAAGGCTGGCTATGAGGCTGGCTATGGGGCTGGCTATGGGGCTGGGGCTGGATATAAGGCTGGCTATGGGGCTGGCTATAAGGCTGGCTATGGGGCTGGCTATAAGGCTGGCTATGAGGCTGGCTATAAGGCTGGCTATGGGGCTGGCTATATGGCTGGCTATTAGGCTGGCTATAAGGCTGGCTATGAGGCTGGCTATAAGGCTGGCTATGAGGCTGGCTATGGGGCTGGCTATGGGGCTGGGGCTGGATATAAAGCTGGCTATAGGGCTGGATATAAGGCTGGCTATGGGGCTGGCTATGAGGCTGGCTATAAGGCTGGCTATGGGGCTGGCTATAAGGCTGGCTATAAGGCTGGCTATGAGGCTGGCTATGAGGCTGGCTATGGGGCTGGCTATAAGGCTGGCTATAAGGCTGGGGCTGGATATAAGGCTGGCTATAAGGCTGGCTATGGGGCTGGTTATAAGGCTGGCTATGAGGCTGGCTATAAGGCTGGCTATGGGGCTGGCTATAAGGCTGGCTATGAGGTTGGCTATAAAGCTGGCTATGGGGCTTGCTATAAGGCTGGCTATAAGGCTGGCTATAAGGCTGGCTATGGGGCTGGCTATAAGGCTGGCTATGGGGCTGGCTATAAGGCTGGCTATGAGGCTGGTTATAAGGCTGGCTATGGGGCTGGCTATAAGGATGGCTATGAGGCTGGCTATAAGGCTGGCTATGGGGCTGGCTATGAGGCTGGCTATGGGGCTGGCTATGGGGCTGGGGCTGGATATAAGGCTGGATATGAGGCTGGCTATGGGGCTGGCTATAAGGCTCGCTATAAGGCTGGCTATGGGTCTGGCTATAAGGCTGGCTATAAGGCTGGCTATGGGGCTGGCTATGGGGCTGGCTATAAGACTGGGGCTGGTTATGGGGCTGGCTATAAGGCTGGCTATGGGGATGGCTATAAGACTGGCTATGGGGCTGGATATAAGGCTGGCTATAAAGCTGGCTATAAGGCTGGCTATGGGGCTGGCTATGGGGCTGGCTATAAGACTGGGGCTGGCTATGAGGCTGGTTATAAGGCTGGCTATGGGGCTGGCTATAAGGATGGCTATGAGGCTGGCTATAAGGCTGGCTATGGGGCTGGCTATGAGGCTGGCTATGGGGCCGGCTATGGGGCTGGGGCTGGATATGAGTGTCACGCCCTGACTCAGGGGATTCTTATTTGTTGAGTCAGGGTGTGATTTTCTATGTGGTGTATATCTATGTTTATGTTCTAGTATGTGTATTTCTATGTTGGCCGGTGTGGTTCCCAATCAGAGGCAGCTGTCACTCGTTGTCTCTGATTGGGGATCATACTTAGGCAGCCTATTGGCACTCGTTAAGTTGTGGGATCTTGTTCCGTGTGAGGTTTGTTGTGTGTTACCTTTGGACGTCAAGTTTTGTTTGTTTATTGTTTTGTCGTTGTTTATTAAATTCAAAATAAACATGTATGCATATCACGCTGCGCCTTGGTCTGACCTGTCTATGAACGATCGTGACAATGAGGCTGGCTATAAGGCTGGCTATGGAGCTGGCTGTTGGCTATAAGGCTGGCTATGGGGCTGGCTATGGGGCTGGCTATAAGGCTGGCTATGGGGCTGGCTATAAGGCTGGCTATGGAGCTGGCTATAAGGCTGGCTATGGAGCTGGCTATAAGGCTGGCTATGGGGCTGGCTATGGGGCTGGCTATGGAGCTGGGGCTGGCTATAAGGCTGGCTATGGAGCTGGGGCTGGCTATAAGGCTGGCTATGGAGCTGGCTGTTGGCTATAAGGCTGGCTATGGGGCTGGCTATAAGGCTGGCTATGGGGCTGGCTATAAGGCTGGCTATGGGGCTGGCTATGGGGCTGGGCCTGGCTATGGAGCTGGCTATAAGGCTGGCTATGGGGCTGGCTATGGGGCTGGCTATGGAGCTGGGGCTGGCTATAAGGCTGGCTTATGGAGCTGGGGCTGGCTATAAGGCTGGCTATGGATCTGGCTGTTGGCTATAAGGCTGGCTATGGGGCTGGCTATAAGGCTGGCTATGGGGCTGGCTATACGGCTGGGGCTGGCTATGGGGCTGGCTATGAGGCTGGCTATGGAGCTGGCTATAAGGCTGGGGCTGGCTATGAGGCTGGCTATGGGGCTGGCTATAAGGCTGGCTATGGAGCTGGCTATAAGGCTGGCTATAAGGCTGGCTATGGGGCTGGCTATGGGGCTGGCTATAAGGCTGGCTATGGGGCTGGCTATAAGGCTGGCTATGGGGCTGGCTATAAGGCTGGCTATGGGGCTGGCTATAAGGCTGGCTATGGGGCTGGCTATAAGGCTGGCTATAAGGCTGGCTATGAGGCTGGGGCTGGCTATGAGGCTGGCTATAAGGCTGGCTATGGAGCTGGCTGTTGGCTATAAGGCTGGCTATGAGGCTGGCTATGGAGCTGGCTATAAGGCTGGCTATAAGGCTGGCTATGGGGCTGGCTATAAGGCTGGCTATGGAGCTGGCTATAAGGCTGGCTATGGAGCTGGCTATAAGGCTGGCTATGGGGCTGGCTATAAGGCTGGCTATGAGGCTGGCTATGGAGCTGGCTATAAGGCTGGCTATAAGGCTGGCTATGGGGCTGGCTATAAGGCTGGCTATGGAGCTGGCTATAAGGCTGGCTATGGGGCTGGCTATAAGGCTGGTTATGGGGCTCGCTATAAGGCTGGCTATGGGGCTGGCTATAAGGCTGGCTATAGAATAGAATGGAATATATACGCTTTATTGTCCATCCATTTCCATTAAAATGATCCCATAGACATGGCTTGTCACCTGACACATTTAAACCAGTCAGTCCATCATGCTGCATACATTAAAAACATAGAGGTCATTAATACATTTGCTCACAAATGACCATTGTCCCAACTGCACTGGACAGATAACTACATATACCGATGCATTTAGTAGTCCAACAGCACAAGGAACTAATGAATGTTTGAACACGTTCTTCTTGGCTGTGGGCATTCTGAAGCGCCGGTGTCGTATCGGGTGAATGGTGGCAATTATTGCTGATAAACAAAGGAGTCCGCTCATACTGAACTTTGATCATAAGGTTTATTCAGATCACAAGCTTTCAGCATAAGTGACAGATGACATGACATCCGGAGAGCGACGCCTCAGAATGGCCGCTCTAACTTCTTATTCGTTTAACCCCTACTTATAAACAATGCAAAAAGATGGGCTCCCTCTTCTGGCCAATCACCAGTCTCCCCTGTCTACAACACACTTCCTGTCTGTTGTATGTGGCATTACACTAAAACATTCCCTCTTGATACTAAAATCAACATTCTTTCAGTTCCACTTAAAAACATTTAACAAAGACATAATCCCAATACACGACACCGGCCAGAGGGAAGCCTCTCGAACTGAGGGTGTAGAGGGTGGGAGGGGTCGCCAACGACAGCTAGTGCCTTCCTTTTGGTTGCCTTGTGGAACAGACTGTGATGTGGTCGACCAATTACTTTGCTGTCTCTGTTTACTATTCTGGTCAGTTTGCTTTTGCTCCTCAGGCTCAGATGACCATACCAGACTGTCATATTGAACGTGAGGATGCTCTCCTCAGGCTCAGATGACCATACCAGACTGTCATATTGAACGTGAGGATGCTCTCCTCAGGCTCAGATGACCATACCAGACTGTCATATTGAACGTGAGGATGCTCTCCTCAGGCTCAGATGACCATACCAGACTGTCATATTGAACGTGAGGATGCTCTCCTCAGGCTCAGATGACCATACCAGACTGTCATATTGAACGTGAGGATGCTCTCCTCAGGCTCAGATGACCATACCAGACTGTCATATTGAACGTGAGGATGCTCTCCTCAGGCTCAGATGACCATACCAGACTGTCATATTGAACGTGAGGATGCTCTCCACCAAGCTGCTGTACACCCTCTCCAGAACATCCTGGCTGAACCCGAACCCCTTCAATCTCCTGAATAAAAACAGGCGCTGACCCCGAACCCCTTCAATCTCCTGAATAAAAACAGGCGCTGACCTCGAACCCCTTCAACCTCCTGAATAAAAACAGGCGCTGACCCCGAACCCCTTCAATCTCCTGAATAAAAACAGGCGCTGACCTCGAACCCCTTCAATCTCCTGAATAAAAACAGGCGCTGACCCCGAACCCCTTCAATCTCCTGAATAAAAACAGGCGCTGACCTCGAACCCCTTCAATCTCCTGAATAAAAACAGGTGCTGACCCCAAACCCCTTCAATCTCCTGAATAAAAACAGGCGCTAACTTGCTTTTCAAAAAATACAGTCTGCATTCTCTGTAAATCTTGGCTTGTGGGGCTGGCTATGTGGTTGGGGATGACGACGGGGCTGGGGCTGGCTATTGGGATAGCTATGGGGCTGGTTTAGCCCAGGGGCTGTAGATGTAGCATGAAGCTGTGGTTCAATTGGAAGGAAGGGAACCAGGGCTTCATGGTGTACTGTTAGTGTTGAGAGAGAGAGAGAGAGAGAGAGAGAGAGAGAGAGAGAGAGAGAGAGAGAGAGAGAGAGAGAGAGAGAGAGAGAGAGAGAGAGAGAGAGAGAGAGAGAGAGAGAGAGAGAGAGAGAGAGAGAGAGAGAGAGAGAGAGAGAGAGAGAGAGAGAGAGAGAGAGAGAGAGAGAGAGAGAGAGAGAGAGAGAGAGAGAGAGAGAGAGAGAGAGAGAGAGAAAGGCCAAAATTGTGTCCTTTATCATACAAGTTTTATTAGTCTTATGTACAGGATACACATGGTATAGACTGTCCAACGATATGCTTACTTGCAGGTTCCTTCTTGACAATTCAAAAGATACAATACGAACATAAAGTAAATGGCTTATTAGAATAGAATAAACATTTTAGCAACAGTATAATACAGGAAGGTACAATTTATAGTGGAATATTTACACATGTATCAGGGAAGGAGGGATTGGGGGTGGGGCAAGTGTTTAAATTGTGCAGTATTAGCAATAGTAAATTAGAGTCTGGTAACAGCAGTTGATATGTGTGTGTGTGTGTGTGCGTTCGTGCACGTGTGCGTGGATGTCTGTGTGGGTGTGTGCATGTGTGCTAAGGTGCGTAGAGTCAGTGCAGGTGGTCAGTCCAGTTCAACTGTTCAGCATTCTGATGGCTTGTAGATAGAAACTGTCTCTGAGCCTGTTGATATCAGACCTCATGCTATGATACTGTCTGCCCGACGGTAAGGGAGTGAACAGCTCGTGGCTGGGGTGTGTGGGGTCCTTGATGATGCTACGGGACTTCCTCAGGCACCGTTTCAAGTAGACACCCTGGACAGGTGGGAACACGGACCCAGTGATGGACTAGGCCGTCTTCACCACCCACTGGAAGGCTTTGCGGTCGGGAACGGAGCAATTCCCGTGTAGGAGCGGTAGTCAGATTGGAGTGGGTCCAGTGTGCCTGGCATGCTGGCCTTGATGTGGGTCATGACCAGCCTCTCCAAGCACTTCATGATGACACGGGTGAGTGCGACGGGTCAATTGTCATTTGGGCATGTCACCTTGGTTTTCTTGGGCACTGGGACGATGATGGTCTCCTTGAAGCAAGTGGGGACTACAGTGTGGCATAGGATCAGGTTGAAGATGTACGAGAAGAAGCCTGCCAACTGGTCAGTGCACACTCTGAGGATGCGGCCAGGGATGCCATCTGGGCCAGTGGCTTTGTGAATATTCAACTCTTTTCAGAGTTTAAATCACATAAGCCTCGGAGAGGGAAAGCACCCGGAGCAGTGAGTGCCTTCCTGGATGGCTCGGTATTGTCTGCCTCGAAGCGAGCATAGAATGTGTTAAACTCGTCTGGGATCCTAATGGATTTGTGGAGCTTCTACATGCTTGCCTTGTACATGTTGCACGCCACTGAGTCGTCGTGTTTCGCTCTACTGACATTGAGTGCTGCAGTACAAGCCGTCAGCATGATACTGATATCTCCGTTCATCCAGGGTTTTTGTTTAGGGTATGTCCGGATTGTTATTGTGGGTACAACATCATCAACACGTTTCCTAATGAAGCCTGTGACTGACGATGTACACTGAGTGCACAAAACATTAAGAACACCTGCTCTAAGCCTTGAGACAGTTGAGGCATGGATTGTGTATGTGTGCCATTCAGAGGGTGACTGGGCAAGACAAAATAATAAATGCCTTTGAACGGGGTATGGTAGTAGGTGCCAGGCGTACCGGTTTGTGTCAAGAACTGCAACACTGTTGGGTTTTTCACGCTCAACAGTTTTCTGTGTGTATCAAGAATGGTCCACCACCCAAAGGACATTCAGCCAACTTGACACAACTATGGGAAGCATTGGAGTCAACATGGGTCAGCATCCCTGTGGAACACTTTCGACACCTTGTAGAGTCCATGCCCCGATGAATTGAGGCTGTTCTGAGGGCAATATTAGGAAGGTGTTCTAAATGTTTCATACACTCAATGTTATACACTCAGTCCTCAATGTTGATGGATGAGTCCTGGGTGGATGAATCTTTGAACATATTCTGATCAGTATTCTCAAAACAGTCCTGCAGCATTGAGTCTGATTGGCCGAAGTGGGGACGGGGGATGGCTTTCTGCGTGTCACGGATGTTTGTGTACACAGGGTCCAGCACGTTGTTTCCTCTCATGGGGCAGGATACATGTTGGTGATACTTTGGAATAATTAGCTTTAAATTTGCTTGGTTAAAGTCACCTGTGACAATAAAGACTGCTGAGAGGATTCTTGCTGGCTAATGTTCTTGTACAGTTCACTGAGTGCCGCCTTAATGTTTACTTGTGGCGCTATGTACACAGCTGTGATAATAACACACGTGAATTCCCTCGGCATACAGTGGGGTCGGCATTTTAGCATCAGAAACTCCAGGTCGGGAGAATAGGAACTTTGTTTTCGTTACACCAGGAATCGTTGATGAGGAAGAGCATACACCTCCCCTTACTCTTACCAGAAGCTTTTCGTACGACCCAAATGGAAAATGGAAAAACCGTCTGGTTGAATAGAAAGAGCCAAGTGTATTGTCCATAAGCCATGTCTCTGTAAAAAACAAATACACAGCATTCCCTGACATCCCTCTGCGATTGAAGCCTTGTTCTGAGTTCACAAAGTTTATTTTCCAGCGATTGGACATTAGCCATCAGGATACTAGGAAGAGGAGGCTAGCTTGGAGTCCCCCTTTCCTTCCTTTCCTTCGTTGCCAGCATTGCCGTCGGTCATCTCGGCCAGGAGCAACAGGTAAGCCTGCTGTGCGGGGAAGAAAGGAGCGAATGTAGTATCCCAGATCGGCGAGACTGAGAGACAAGTGTGTAGCTTCCGATTCATGATCCAGAAGCGTTTGTCGGTCGTGGGAAATTATTGCCGAACATTTTGAGCAAACAAAGTAATAATTAACGCAAAAATTGCAATTAAAAAAGCAAAGTCGAGCAGGAACCGGCAAGACGCGCGCCCTCCTCAGCGCTGCCATCTTAATCAAAGATGGTGGCAATACTGTACAGTACAGTTTGGGCGAGTTGATCAAAACATGGCCTCTTGTCTCTGTACTATAGTGTAAAACCAGGACAGAACAGAGACAGTGTTAGTGTGCTGTAGTTTTACATGAGAGACTCGAAAGTCCCTGGGTAGTCATTACCCACTGGGACACACTGGTTGAATCAATGTTGTTTCCACGTCATTTCAATGAAAATAAGTTGAACCAACATGGAATAGACGTTGAATTGACGTCTGTGCCCAGTAGGCAGCGATACTTCTGGTTTGATGTTGTATTTCTGCTGGGAAAGAAACGTTGACGAATTACCATCTGAGGAGTTAAGATTTCTTTGGAGAAACGGATGGAACCCCCTTGTGTCGAGCAGAGAATTGCCCTTTACTCACAGCAGGGGCTGGTCCGTCCTCGGTGATGCCGCCCGCTGGACCAACATGCGTTCACTTCCTGATATCTCATAAATTTTCTGTGGGGGAAAAATCGTCCTAATATTTATATATTTCTTAATTCCATTATTTTACTTTTAGATTTGTGTGTACTATTGTGAATTGTTAGATACTACTGCATTGTTGAAACTAGGAACACAAGCATTTCGCTACACCCGCAATAACATCTGCTAAATACGTGTATGTGACCAATTCGATTTCATTTGAAATAGGGAGAGAAGGAAATCATCAGGTATTATCAGGCTCTAAATTGATGGTCAATAAGAAACAAGACGAAAATAACAAGTCCTTTTTAATAGATAAGCTGCGCAAACAATGCTCCATTCCATTTCAGGGAATAGAAGGGACAGATAGGTTTTCATTTTCTCCTCCCTCCCTCCCTCCCTCCCTCCCTCCCTCCCTCCCTCCCTCCCTCCCTCCCTCCCTCTCTCTCTTCCCTCTCTTCCTCCCTCTCTTCCTCCCTTCTCCTTCCCTCTCTTCCTCCCTCTCTTCCTCCCTCCCTCCCTCCCTCCCTCCCTCCTTCTCTCTCTTCCTCCCTCCTCCCTCCCTCCCTCCCTCCCTCCTTCTCTCTCTTCCTCCCTCTCTTCCTCCCTCCCTCCTTCCCTCTCTTCCTCCCTCCCTCCTTCCCTCTCTCCCTCCCTCCCTCCCTCCCTCCCTCCCTCCCTCCCTCCTTCTCTTTCTTCCTCCCTCCCTCCCTCCCTCCCTCCCTCCTTCTCTCTCTTCCTCCCTCTCTTCCTCCCTCCCTCCTCCCTCTATTCCTCCATCTCTTCCTCTCTCCCTCCACTACCCTTCACTCTCCCTATCCCTTTCTCTGTTTCCATCTAAAAAGGAAAAAAAAGAGAGAAACTTAACATGACCCATTCATGCCTATTTTTGCTGGCACAAAAATAGGCATGAATGATCAGTTCCCGAGGGAGATTGTAGAAAGGCGCAAAGTTCTGTATCCAATCTTCAAGGAAAACAGATTAAAAGGGAAGCGTGTTGCATTAGTGGTGGATAAATTATATATTGACAACCAAATGTTCAGAGACACAAAGACTACTCCATGGCTATTCTAAGTGGTAATAGAGGAGTCAAATATTGGAGCACCTGATAGGGATTGTAATATTAAATGACATTTATAGTAAGTATAGTATTGTATAAAACGATATAACAAGCAGAATAATACATATTTAAATACAAATAATTAGAACATGGCTTTTTTTTGGCGGGAGGTTGTTGTTTTGGCGGATGGTTGTTGTGGTTGGTCCTGTGTTCTCTCTGGCGTCCTTTCCCCCTTGCGGCAGATGTGGATGCGGGTGCGTTTGCACGCTCGGCCCATTTCTTCCCCAGTCAACCATGTGGTATGCATTTTTGTGTTTGAAAAGGTGCGGCGTTAAATGAGTGAGAGGGGAAATGGTTGCATATCCCGGAGCCGACCGGGGTCTGGGAGCAGGGGTACAGAGAGAGAGCTGTCAATTTTGTGTGGATGAGGGATATACATTTTTAAATATAGTATACAACTAATCTAATTTTCCATTGTCCTATCATGATGGAAAGATCCCTAACCCTATAACCTTGACACCCACCTGAGCGACCTATACACCAAAGAGAAGTTCCCATCTCTTTTTGGACCTGCTGTGAATATGCAGCCTAAACAGAGAAAAAATACGGTCAGAGACCTACTTGAGCAGCACCGCCCCCTCAAGATTCTGAGCCTGCCTGGCAGGGTTGGTCATACAAAGCCAGAGCCCCCTGATGGGAGAGCATAATAAACAAGGAAATTCTCAAAGCTGCTAATGAGAACCTTGACGACCTTTTACCTAGCCGGTGGGGATTCCGGTGGGGTACGCCCACCCAGGTAGTGGCAGTGCTGGCAACACTGGCTGCAGTAACCCATGGGGAGGGGGTCACACTCGGACAATCAGAGAGGGGGGTTTATCATTGTAGCCCAGGTGGCACAAAATAATCAAAGGTCTGATCGCATGGAGATGCTTGGGAAAATGGTTAAAACAGGGGATCAGAGTGTTTGTGTCTCAGGTGAAGAGGGTGATCTGATCTCCATCACCTAGGACTGGACATAGATTAAGTAGATTAATCAAATCTCACATTGTTATCAATTTCTACTCAATCTGCATGCTTTCTCAGTCAGCTTTAACTGTATCTGCACTCGTAGATCAAGTTATTTCTCGAGTTGGGCTCTGGGATATAACAGCTGTTGAGTATCTGTTTTTATGGTGGACTGTGGAGGGGAGGGGTTGAGTGTGTTGGAGTATGTGAGTATGTGCTTGTCTGACGTCTGTTGTGGGGGGGTGGGGATGTTGGGGGGAGGGTATGGGATGGACCGCGGGAATTATTTGCTGGGATAATGATTACTTGTCAAGGAATTAAATGTAATACAATGGCAATCCGGGTTATATGTTAGAATCCTACGCGTGAACTGCCGACATTATTACGCATATTAATTGATAATGATGAAAAATAGGATATGCATAATTAAAAAATAAATAAATAGATATATATATATAGAGGTGAAAGCATTGGAAATGCTTTTGGCGGTTGACCTGCTTTTGTTTTGTGGGTGGCACTATGTGCTGTTTTCGATGGATGGGTCCTGGCCTCTCGGGGCCTTAGGGATACGGAGGGACGTGGGTGGGATGCTGATCACGGCGATGACGGCTCAACTTGGGATGGGAAGGGGCTTTAGCGGGGGAATTAGTGGAGAACAATTGAAGGGCTACTCCGTAGCAATGCAAATATCACGGTACAGCTACAGTGGGGAAAAAAATTATTTAGTCAGCCACCAATTGTGCAAGTTCTCCCACTTAAAAAGATGAGAGAGGCCTGTAATTTTCATCATCGGTACACGTCAACTATGACAGACAAATTGAGATTTTTTTTTCCAGAAAATCACATTGTAGGATTTTTTATGAATTTATTTGCAAATTATGGTGGAAAATAAGTATTTGGTCCCCTACAAACAAGCAAGATTTCTGGCTCTCACAGACCTGTAATTTCTTCTTTAAGAGGCTCCTCTGTCCTCCACTCGTTACCTGTATTAATGGCACCTGTTTGAACTTGTTATCAGTATAAAAGACACCTGTCCACAACCTCAAACAGTCACACTCCAAACTCCACTATGGCCAAGACCAAAGAGCTGTCAAAGGACACCAGAAACAAAATTGTAGACCTGCACCAGGCTGGGAAGACTGAATCTGCAATAGGTAAGCAGCTTGGTTTGAAGAAATCAACTGTGGGAGCAATTATTAGGAAATGGAAGACATACAAGACCACTGATATTCTCCCTCGATCTGGGGCTCCATGCAAGATCTCACCCCCGTGGGGTCAAAATGATCACAAGAACGGTGAGCAAAAATCCCAGAACCACAAGGGGGGACCTAGTGAATGACCTGCAGAGAGCTGGGACCAAAGTAACAAAGCCTACCATCAGTAACACACTACGCCGCCAGGGACTCAAATCCTGCAGTGCCAGACGTGTCCCCCTGCTTAAGCCAGTACATGTCCAGGCCCATCTGAAGTTTGCTAGAGTGCATTTGGATGATCCAGAAGAGGATTGGGAGAATGTCATATGGTCAGATGAAACCAAAATATAACTTTTTGGTAAAAACTCAACTCGTCGTGTTTGGAGGACAAAGAATGCTGAGTTGCATCCAAAGAACACCGTACCTACTGTGAAGCATGGGGGTGGAAACATCATGCTTTGGGGCTGTTTTTCTGCAAAGGGACCAGGACGACTGTTCCGTGTAAAGGAAAGAATGAATGGGGCCATGTATCGTGAGATTTTGAGTGAAAACCTCCTTCCATCAGCAAGGGCATTGAAGATGAAACGTGGCTGGGTCTTTCAGCATGACAATGATCCCAAACACACCGCCCGGGCAACGAAGGAGTGGCTTCGTAAGAAGCATTTCAAGGTCCTGGAGTGGCCTAGCCAGTCTCCAGATCTCAACCCCATAGAAAATCTTTGGAGGGGAGTTGAAAGTCTGTGTTGCCCAGCGACAGCCCCAAAACATCACTGCTCTAGAGGAGATCTGCATGGAGGAATGGGCCAAAATACCAGCAACAGTGTGTGAAAACCTTATGAAGACTTACAGAAAACGTTTGACCTGTGTCATTGCCAACAAAGGGTATATAACAAAGTATTGAGAAACTTTTGTTATTGACCAAATACTTATTTTCCACCATAATTTGCAAATAAATTCATAAAAAATCCTACAATGTGATTTTCTGGATTTCTTTTTCTCATTTTGTCTGTCATAGTTGACGTATACCTATGATGAAAATTACAGGCTTCTCTCATCTTTTTAAGTGGGAGAACTTGCACAATTGGTGGCTGACTAAATACTTTTTTTCCCCACTGTATATGGACACTCAATCATTACGCTATTTTTTATTGGTAAATTTACAAACATATATAATGATAAATAGACTTGAAACTTGTATCTCATTATGGTGTATGGTGAAATAAGTATAGCCAGTTATAATTGTAATGGCTTAGCTGATAATAACAAAAGAAGAACAATATTTACATGGCTCAAAGAGAAGGAATATAATATCTATTGTATACAGGAAACTCATTCAACAATTCGAGATGAAGTAGCGTGGAAAAAAGAATGGGGGGAAATATACTTCTCCCATGGGCAAAGAAATTCAAAAGGGGTGATGATATTAATTAATAGTAATTTCGATCCAAATGTGCAAATTGTACAAATAGATACACAAGGTAGATGGATTATTTTAAATATGTTATTGGACCATAAACAGATATGGCTCATTAACCTTTATGGACCAAATAATGATGATCCACAATTCTTTGACAATATATATAATAAATTATCAAGCCTGCAAGCAACTCAAGACAATATTATTATGGTGGGGGATTATAATACTGTTTTAAATAGCTCAATGGACCGTAAAGGAAATCACACCACAAACAATCACCCACATGCTCTTAAGGAAATTGTGAATGTCATGGATACATTAGAACTAGTAGATATATGGAGGCTTAAATATACTGATCTAGTGAGATATACATGGCGGAGACTGAATCAAGCTAGTCGTCTTGACTTCTTTCTTATCTCATTCTCGTTGGCACCAAAAGTAAAAAAAGTGTTGATAGGGGACAGAATGCGGTCAGACCATCATGTAATAGGCATATATATTACTCTTACTGAATTTCCACGTGGGCGAGGATATTGGAAATTTAATCAAAGCCTATTGGATGATAATTTATTTATAATTAGAACAAAGGAATTTATAACTGATTTTTTCCAACATAACATAGGTACAGCGAATCCCCTTATTGTATGGGACACCTTTAAATGTGCCTTTAGAGGCCATGCAATTCAGTACTCATCTCGAAAACAAAAGCAATTTAGGTCAAAAGAGTTTATACTAAGAAAGGAAATAGAAAGTCTAACAGAACAGATAGATGGCAATAAAAACTGTAACATAGAGGCTCAGAATAAATTAGAGGAAAAACAAAAAGAAATGGAGAAATTTATTCAAGAAAGATCAAGTGTAACATATTATAAAAATAAAGCAAACTGGATGGAATATGGGGAAAAATGCACAAAATTCTTTTTAATCTTCAACATAGGAATGCTACCAAAAAGAACTTAATGAAACTGGTTACAATTGACGGAGTCACCCATGATTCACCAAATGACATTTTGAAGGAAGAAACAAAGTACTTTAAGCATATGTTTTCTTTTCAGTCGCCTCCATCTCCTCTAACTGAAGCTAATTGTAGAGATTTTTTTCTATTGATAATGTCAAATTAACAGCCACACAGAAAGACTCATGTGAAGGTGAAATTACAGAGGAGGAACTTCTGGATGCAATTAAAGACTTTAAGTCTGGGAAAACTCCAGGGTTGGATGGCATACCAGTCGAGGTATACCAAACCTTTTTTGATATACTAAGAGGACCGTTATTAGCATGTTTTAACCACTCCTATGTAAATGGTAGATTATCTGACACTCAAGAAGAAGGACTGATCTCATTATTACTGAAACAGGATACAAGTGGAAAATATAAAGATCCAGTCCATTTACAAAATTGGAGGCCCCTTACACTTCAGTGTTGTGATGCAAAAATCCTAGCAAAATGTATAGCGCATAGAATTAAAAAGGTATTGCCGGATATTATTCATTCTAATCAGACAGGTTTTTTACATGGAAGATACATTGGAGATAATATAAGGCAAGTATTGGAAACATTAGAACACTATGGAAAATATGGGAAACCAGGCCTGCTATTCATAGCAGACTTCGAAAAGGCATTTGATAAAGTTCGACTGGGGTTTATATATAAATGCCTGGAGCATTTCAATTTTGGAGAATCTCTTATAAAATGGGTCAAAATCATGTATAGTAACCCTAGGTGTAAAATAGTAAATAATGGCTATTTCTCAGAAAGTTTTAAACTGTCAAGAGGAGTGAAACAAGGTTGTCCACTATCGGCATATCTATTTATTGTGGCCATCGAGATGTTAGCGATTAAAATCAGATCTAATAATAATATCAGAGGATTAGAAATAAAGACCTTAAAAACAAAGGTGGCATTGTACGCTGATGATTCATGTTTTTTTTTAAATCCACAACTAGAATCCCTCCACAGCCTCATAGAGGATCTAGATACATTTTCTAACCTCTCTGGATTACAACCAAATTATGACAAATGTACTATATTACGTATTGGATCACTAAAAAATACAATTTTTACATTACCATGTAGTTTACCAATAAAATGGTCTGATGGTGATGTGGATATACTCGGAATACATATCCC